>NC_091432.1:154271077-154571077 GCF_964237555.1 Oryctolagus cuniculus | reverse complement strand
AACACCAAGAGGGAAACCTGTTGGAGTGAGGTGGACACTATGGGAAATGGTGGCTTGATCAGCATAGCCCTGACTGTTAATGAACAACTAAATACATTATCCCTCTTAGTAGTTTTTTTATCTGTTCTACTTAATATGACTGGTTTAGATCTGTAATTGATGCACAGTTATTCTTAAGTGTTGAAAATTAACTGAAATGTGATCCCTGTTGAACATGGTGGTGGGAATGGGAGAGGGAAGAGATGTATAATTTGGGACATGCTCAGGCTGACTTGCCCCAAGTGGTGGAGTTGGAAGCATACCAGGGGATTCCAATTCAATCCCATCGAGGTGGCATGTACCAATGCCATCTCACTGTTCCAGGTGATCAGTTTCAGTTCACAGTTGGTCATGGTGAAGGGACTGGGAGTCAAAGGGAGCACATAGACAAGTCTAGTACCTGCTAACGCTAACTGATGGAGTAAATAAAGGGGAGAGTGATCCAACATGGGAAGTGAGATACTCAGCAGACTCATAGAATGGCAGATGTCCTAAATAGCACTCTGGCCTCAGAATCAGCCCTAAAGGCATTCGGAGCTGGCTGAAAAGCTCATGAGAGTATTTCAGGCATGGAAAGCCAAGACACTCTGGCAAAAGATCTCTGCGAGTGAGATGCCAGTGGAAAGAACAGGTCATCAAAGAAGGAGGTACCTTTCTCTGAAGGGAGGAGAGAACCTCCACTTTGACTATGACCTTGTCTAAACAAGATAAGAGTCGGAGAACTCAGAGGGCTTCCATAGCCTTGGAAACTCATGACTGGAGCATAGGGAGATTACTGATGCCATAGACAGGAGTGTCAATTGGTAAAGTCAACAACAGGAGTCACTGTGCACTTACTCCTCATGTAGGATCTCTATCCTTAATGTGCTGTACATTGAGATTTAATGCTATAACGAGTACTCAAACAATATATTTCACTTTGTGTTTCTATGGGGGTGCAAACTGTTGAAATCCTTACTTAATGCATACTAAACTGATCCTCTGTAAAAAAAAAAAAAAAAAGAAGTTATCAATTCCCAACTTGACTCTCACTGGGATTAAACATGACAATAGGTCTGATCTGATTTCATCATCATTTAAAAAAAATCATCTATTATTTTTCACTTTATGTTTCTGTGTGGGAGCAAACTGTTGAAATCCATACTTAATGTATACTAAGCTGATCTTCTGTATATTAAGATAATCGAAAATGAATCTTGATGTGAATGGAAGGGGAGAGGGAGTGGGAAAGGGGAGGGTTGTGGGTGGGAGGGACGGTATTGGGGGGAAGCCATTGTAATCCATAAGTCGTACTTTGGAAATTTATATGCATTAAATAAAAGTTAAAAAAAAAAAAAAAAAGACTCCAACCTAGGCCTGGGCATTTGGCATAGCAGTTAAAAAATGGCTGAAGACATATGTATCCCTTATCAGAATGCCTGTGATCATGTCCTGGCACCACTCTGAAATCCAATTTCCTTACTTGTGCACCCTGGGAAGTATCAGGTGATGGTTCAAGCAGTTGGATCCTGCCACCTGTGTGGGAGACTGGGATTGAGTTCTGGGGCCCTGGCTTAGGCCTGGATGAGCCTCAGCTACTGTGGGCTTTTGGGGTGTGAGCCAGGGATATTAGATATCTCTGTCTGTGTTTGCCTTTCTCTCTAGCATTCTTTCTCTTTGCCTTTCAAACAAATAAAAATAAAAACTCCAGTCCAAAGTAGAATATGTTTTTGCACTTTACCCCTGATTGATTCTTTTTTTAAAATTGAAAGATTCTAATGAAGTACCAGGATAAGAAAGGGCATCTTAGGACAAAAAAGGAAGGGACTATGTTTATTTTAACTGTTGTAGAAACATTTTCGTGTCCAGTTATAAGCCACTATTTAAGCCAAAGGAAAAAAAGTAGTCATTGTTTTTGAAGGCCTACTGAGATATTATGAAAGAAGTAATCAAATCACATGATTCACAAAGAAAATGGCATCCTTTCATCAGATGGATGGTAGCAGCATGCAATCAGGATTCTGAGATCAGATTTTCTCCCATTTTGGAATTAAATTATGAGTCTGAGTCACTTTTGTTTTTAGTTTCGACTTCCAGCTTCAAAGATTCTAGTGAATGGTTCAACATCTCAAGTTTGAATTTCTTTTTAAATGAGTAAAAAAGAATATTTAAATTTGTTTATTGATTCAGTACTGACCACTCCTATTAGTGTTCTGTTTGATCCGTAGGTGGATTTTCTTACATCTAAGGTTAGATTCTCCCAGAAGCAGACCAGAAGCAAGCAGTTGAGAACAAGGCGTTTATATGGGAAGAGGTCCCAGATACCAGCAGGGAAGTAGAAAAGTGAGACAGGGGAGGAAATAAACCCTGAAAGCTGTGTTTGTGAAGCCAGTTACAACTCAGCAACTGTAGCTGATACTCACTCGTGACCCATTGATTACCAGTTAACAAGGAGATAAATCCAAAATTCAAGGTCAAGCATGTATAAATGTTTATAGTAAGTTGGCAGTGACATGATACACAAACGGATTTGTAGAGTAGTTGACAAAAACGTTGGTCAGAACCAATCATGTAAAGCTCATACTTCAAAAGTTGTTGGAAAATCAAATTAAAAGTTTATTTGGGTGCAAAAATTTTTGAAATTCATATTTCTTAACATGTACTTTCCTGAACTCATTAAAGACACTGGTATGACTAAGGCATGTCAAAAAATGAAATAAATAGGACTAATATTCATTAGATACCATCTCTAATACATTGTTTCCTCACTGATTTCAACATATTTCCCCACGTTCTTAGAGAGTCATACATTGTTGATATGATTGGGACATAAATCCTCTTATACCCTTATTTACCAAAACTATTTTCAGAGATTATTAAAAGTAAGCACTCCAGGGTTTCTGCTTCTGTTTTAGTTGTAAAAACTCCTAATAGAGCAATACATCCACAGATGAACATCTATAAGTTGGATGAAATACGAAGAAAAAAATTAATCTACCTGAAGTTTCTAGGAAATGAACAAAATCATACAGGTATTATAAAAGAGTCAGAACTTGAAAAGTTTCCATATCCAAAGACAAATCACTGCTGGGAAACCTGGTCCTTCTAGCCCAAAGAACCACAAAAACTGGAAGGTGAGTAGGAAATGCCTTCAAAATGGACCATAAAGAAAAGTGGGCCATAGATAGCATATAAAACATCCCCAAGAATCAGGCTGGCGTATAGGTTACTCTTACTCAGGAAGATTCAAAGGAGTTGTCAGCTTAAGCTAAAAGAACTAATCTAATATTTGAGTTGCCTCCCATCACAAATAACAGGAAGCTTTTAATTTAAGTGTAACCAAATCTGTCCCACCAGAACAAAATAATCAACATTACTAAGAGAAATGTAATAAAATTCAGAGACTACAAAATGTCACGTCCATGATGTCTAGGATATCATCCAAAATTATTCAAAACTAATGACAATGCCATACACACAAGAAAATGTTACCTAGGGTGCCGGTATTGTGGTGCAGTGGGTTAAAGCCCCAGCCTGCAGTGCCAGCATCCCATATGGGCGCTGGTTCAAGTCCCAGCTGCTCCTCTTCCGATCCAGCTCTCTGCTATGCCCTGGGAAAGCAGTACAAGATGGTTCAAGTCCCTAGGCCCCTGCACCCACATGGGAGACCTGGAGGAAACTTTGGATTGGCACAGCTCCAGCCGTTGTGGCCAACTGGAGAGTGAACCAGCATATGGAAGACCTCTCTCTCTCTCTCTCTCTGCCTCTGCTCTCTCTTGGCTCCTGGCTTCAGATCAGCTCAACTCTGGCCATTGTGGTCATTTGGAGAAGGGACCAATGGATTGAAAGACCTCTCTCTCTCTGGCTCTACCTCTCTCCGTAATTCTGTCATACAAATAAATAAAATAAATCTTTAAAATTTTTTTTAAAAATGTTACCTATAAAAAGAATAGACAGATACAATCTATGAGAACACCCAGATATTGAAATTATCAAATGGCATTTTATGTAATTTTTTTTTGTTTTGTTTTGTTTGACAGGCAGAGTGGACAGTGAGAGAGAGAGACAGAGAGAAAGGTCTTCCTTTTGCCGTTGGTTCACCCTCCAATGGCCGCCGCGGCCAGCGTGCTGTGGCTGGCACATCACGCTGATCCGATGGCAGGAACCAGGTACTTCTGGTCTCCCATGGGGTGCAGGGCCCAAGGACTTGGGCCATCCTCCACTGCACTCCCTGGCCACAGCAGAGAGCTGGCCTGGAAGAGGGGCAACCGGGACAGAATCCGGCGCCCCAACCGGGACTAGAACCCGGTGTGCCAGCACTGCAAGGCGGAGGATTAGCCTAGTGAGCCGCGGCGCCGGCTCATTTTAAGTAAATTTTTATAATTGTGTCCAATGAGGCAAAGGCAAATATTCTCTTAACAAATGAAAGGACAAAAAGTCTCAGCAAAGAAATGTAAAACATAAAACAGAACCCAAGAGAAATACTAGAACTAAAATAATAGTTGAGACTGTATCTAAAAAATGGACTTAGTAGGCAAAATAGAGATAATAGATAAAAGAATCAGTGAACTTAAACACAGATGCAAAGAAATTAGCCAAAATTCCCTAAATTTTGTAAAGGATAAAATTTTACAAATTCAAAAAGTTTAACAACTCTGGTATTATATGTAAAGAAAACCAAGCTGGGGCCAGTGGTGTGGCGCAGTGGGTTAACACCCTGGCCTGAAGCTCCAGCATCCCATATGGGCACCAGTTTGAGACCCGGCTGCTCCACTTCCAATCCAGCTCTCTGCTATGGCCTGGGAAAGCAGTAGAAGATGGCCCAAGTCCTTGGGCCCCTGCACCCAGGTGGGAGACCTGAAGGAAGCTCCTTGCTCCTGGCTTCAGATTGGCACAGCTCCGGCTGTTGCGGCCAATTGGAGAGTGAACCAGCAGATGGAAGACCTCTCTCTCTCTCTCTGCCTCTCCTTTCTTAGGGTAACTCTGACTCTCAAATAATAAATAAATCTTAGAAAGAGAGAAAGAGAGAAAGAGAGAAAGAGAGAGAGAGAGAAAGAGAGAAAGAGAAAGAGAAAGAAAGGAAAGAAAGGAAACCATGCCTACACATATCGTAGTGAACAGACTTTAAAAACAAAGATAAAAAGACAATAATGAAAACAGAGGGTGGCCAGCACTGCAGCTCAATAGGCTAATCCTTTTTTTTTTTTTTTTTTTTTTTTGACAGGCAGAGTGGACAGTGAGAGAGAGAGACAGAGAGAAAGGTCTTCCTTTTGCCGTTGGTTCACCCTCCAATGGCCGCCGCTGCAGCCGGCGCACCGCGCTGATCCTGGCAGGAGCCAGGAGCCAGGTGCTTTTTTCCTGGTCTCCCTAATCCTCCACCTGTGGCACCGGCACACCGGTTTCTAGTCCCGGTCGGGGGCCGGATTCTGTCCTGGATGCTCCTCTTCCAGTCCAGCCCTCTGCTGTGGCCCAGGAGTGAAGTAGAGGATGGCCCAAGTCCTTGGGCCCTGCACCCCATGGGAGACCAGGAGAAGCACCTGGCTCCTGGCTTCGGATCAGCGTGGTGCGCCGGCTGTAGCAGCCATTGGAGGGTAAACCAACAGAAAAGGAAAATCTTTCTCTCTGTCTCTCTCTTTCACTGTTCATTGTGCCTGTCAAAAAAAAAAAAAAAAAAAAAAAAGAGAGAAAAAGTGACAAATTATATATAGAGAGAGCACCTGTTCTAAAGAACACAGATTTCTCATCAGAAAATGTGAAAATCAGAAGACATTAGATGGCTTCTTTAAAATGATGAAAAGAATATAAAAATATATGGCAATCGAAACAACTAAAAAATTTTTCCAATAATAAGTGTAAAATATATGTTAAACCAAAGAATTCTGAGAAAAATCATTGCCAGCAGAATTTAAGTATATGAAATGCTTAAAAATTTTTTTCTAATGGGAAGAAAATTATATTAGAAGGAAACTTGAGTTTTGGTTAAGAAATAGTGTCAGATGATAAATATCTAAGTAAACTATCTTAAACTTAATTTTTGAAAACATGTAATATATGTGATAAAACAAAAATATTAGAATATTGCCTTGTGGTTTAAAATTTATTAAAATGAATATATATAAACTATAAATATATGTATCAACTATAGCATCAAGTTTGCTAGTAAATAGACATATATTTTCAAGTTTTCTATTTTCTGTATCAAATAGTACAATATCAAATTTATGTAGATTGTAAAAACTAAGTAAGGAAGCATAAGTAAGTCAAAAGCAAGTAAAGGAGGCAGTAATAAAGATAAGAGTAGAAAAATGACACTGGATTTCTGTTTTCTAGTCTAGCATGTAAGGAATTTAGAAGTGGCCACTCCATCCTCACAACAAATTAAAAGGTGAAAAAAAAAAAAAAACCTGCAAGAATCAACAGTGCTGACCAGATTCATGAGATTACAGGACAAACAAATGAGGCCCCACATCAAAGAGAGAGGCAATGAAATCTCTCTGGGAGCAGAAACCTCTCTGGGAACCAGTTTTGAAGTAGGATCTCTAAACAGTAACTAACAAATTGCTACATACAGTCTCAGTGTGGACAAGTCCAAGAAATAAATACTCCACAGGGACCTTGTCATTGGGAAGTCCCCACATTTTTGTAACATTTACTAGATTATCACAGGACACAGAAGAGAAAAATCTCCTCATGCATCTAATAGGGGGAAAGGAGAAAGAAAAATCTTGGTATATGTCCAACAATTTTTCCTTAACAAAATCTGACCTCTGGAGAAGCTGTTTAACCAGAGCCAAGCCTACTGGGGTTTCATCAGAGACTAACTGATGTAGAGGGAGGAAAATACACAACTCCAGCTGGCTGTTCCCCAGCGGAGTAAGAGAAATACCAAATTCCAGCTCCCTCTATTCTGCTATTTTGGAGAATGAAAATATCCACCTCTGGTTTTTTTTAACCATCCCATTCTTCTAAGTGGGGAGTGGAAACTGAGAAGCAAGTGTGAAATTCACAATGCAGAGGCAAAGGCTCACTAGAGGACTAGGACCTCATCTCAGGACTTCAGACACTTTCCATCCCTCCACAGCTTCTATAATGTCACGAAAGTCCTATTTAATTTCTAAGTAAACAAATGCATTGCAAGAAAAACTTACAAGGCATACTAAAAGACATAAAACACAGTTTGAATAAACACAAGCATGAGAACCAGATTCAGATATGGCAGGGATGTTAGAATTATCAGATCTCAAATTAAAAGCAACTATAAAATATGCTAAAAATTCTAATGGATGAAGTAGATACCATACAAAAACAAAGAGAATGTAAGCATAGAAAATAAAATTCTAAGAAAGATTAAAAAACAAATGCTAGAGATCAGAAACACTGTAATAGAAATGAAGAATATCTTTATTGGGCTTATTAGCAGAGGGCATAGCTGAAGAAAGATTCTAAGCTTGGAAGCTTGTTGATAGGAACTTCCAAAACTGAAAAAACAGGGATAAAGGAAGATATTAAAAATAGAACAGAATATCCAAAAATTGAGGGACAACTACAAAAGGTATAGCATAGGCTGGCGCCGCGGCTCACTAGGCTAATCCTCCACCTTGCGGCGCCGGCACAGCAGGTTCTAGTCCTGGTCAGGATGCCAGATTCTGTCCCGGTTGCCCCTCTTCCAGGCCAGCTCTCTGCTGTGGCCAGGGAGTGCAGTGGAGGATGGCCCAAGTCCTTGGGCCCTGCACCCCATGGGAGACCAGGAGAAGTACCTGGTTCCTGCCAACGGATCAGCACGGTGTGCCGGCTGCAGCGCGCTGGCCGCGGCGGCCATTGGAGGGTGAACCAACGGCAAAAGGAAGACCTTTCTCTCTGTCTCTCTCTCTCACTGTCCACTCTGCCTGTCAAAAAAAAAAAAAAAGGTATAGCATACATATTTTGGAAATAACAGAAGGAAATAAAAGAGCAAAACAAATAGAGGAAATATTTTAAACTTAATGACAGACTTTCCCCCTAATTAATGTAAAATATCAAGCCAAAGATTCAAGAAGACAGGAGGACATTAAGCAGGATAAATGTAAATAAAGCAAACCAACAACAACAACAAAAAAACACCCTTACATGTAGGTATATGATATTCAAGCTAGAGAAATTCAAAGTAAAGAAAAAATCTTGATAGATGTCACAGGAGAAAAAGCATCTTACTTTTGGAAGAGCAAGCATAAAAATCATATCCAGGGAAGATCCAAGAGGGCTGAATAGCCACACAAAGTTCCGCTCCTCTGGGATATGAGAAGAACAAAGGAAGGACCTTGTTTCCAGGGAACTGATGGATGCAAATTTTTGGTGAAGAACTGAAGAAACAAGGAAGAGAGAGGACAGGACACTGCTGCCGTCAGCTGTGCAGCATGGTCAGCTGCCAGTATGAGCTGCCATTATACCATGACAAGGAAAGAAGAAATAGCTGCAAGCCCCGCCACTGGCAGCTTTAGCTGAGAGAGAATTTCACAGTGACTCACTGTTTTACTTCAGCCTGGGAAGCACACTGGGGTCCATGCAACTCCCAGGCTTGGAGCAGGTAAGCCGACCTGATTCTTCCCCTCCCCAGCTCCTGAGGATCACAATACTTGGCAGTGAACACTTGGGCAGTGCTCCTCTGTTCCACTCCTACCAGTATCAGAATCAGTATCAGGAAGAGGTGCCACCTTTTTAAAGAGAAATGAGAGGAGATTGAAGCAGCAGTATCACCGGTGATGTTGCCTGAGGGAGAACCTTGTGAACCACATAGGCTTTGAGTCCAACCTGAAGCACTCCTCAAGTGCCCATCTAAACATCTAAACCTGTGAAGCAAGTACATATTGCCTGTGTCCCATCCAATCCCCAGCAAGGGTGCCAGGCAACCAGCAGGGAGGAAGCACCATCTTAAAAGGCGAGCAGAGGCTGCAGCAGCTCGCACACGTATAACTAGGGGATTTTATCTGAGGGACAAATCTGCTGTCACAACAGACTTCGAGTCTGGCCCGGAAGGGTGCCAACTTAACCCTGTGAGGTACTCCACTCCCTTCTATATCACTGGCACCTGGACTCCAACTGCCAAGGCACAACACTGACAGACAGCTGGCTCTGAGAACACCTCGGCTTTCGCCATGGGTAAAGCAGCCTTGCGAGGCTGGCAGTGGATCCCGAGCTCCCTGTGACTGTGGGAGCCCTGAATACTATATGTTTGTCATGTTGCACCTTGGCAGATTGAGTCCAGGTGCCAGTGATATAGAAGAGAGAGAGTGCCCAACTGTACTCCATGCCCTACCATGCAGTGACAGAATTCCCATGGTAGAGTGTGCATTATAGTCAGGTCTCTGTGTAATCACTGTATTTGGCTTCAGCAGCTCAGCGCTCTCTAAGTGCCTGGGGTGGGCCATTGCAGAAGGTTCAGTGCTTACACTGAGGACTGCACAGTTCCTTTGTGTGGTTCTTCAAATGCATGTGTCAGCTGTATAGCTACTGTTAACTTGCTGTGGCATTTATCACCTTGACAGAGAGGTGAGGCAGCACTCACACAAGCTGACATCATCAGAACCCCCCCTTGCTACAATAGAAGAGATCTACCACACCCAACATGAGTGTCACTCTTGCCTCTTCACCATACCCAAGCACTGACTGGAGCTCTCTGGCCCAACCCAGCACACACCTCTGAATATCCACTGAGGAGCAAATACTCCACTAAGCCACAGAGGAAATTTCAAAGATAAAATCCATCAGAGAAGAAAACCAACCTGTGGTTTCACAAATGCCTAAAAATAAATATAGAAACATGAACAAGGATGACAATATGACTACCACAAAGAAGCACAGCTCTTCAATATTAGAATGTGAAGGTGAAGAGATTGATGAAATTCCTGAAAAGGAATGGGTTAGGCCTATTCAGTGAAATAATAATGGAAAATTTTCCTAATTTGGAAGAAGAAAGGGACGTCCAAGTACAGGAAACACATAGAGCTCCTAATAGAAATTATCAAAAAAGAGCTTCACCATGACACATTGTAGTCAAACTTCCAACAGTGAAACATAAAGAAAAGATTCCAAAATATGCTTGAGAGAAATGCCAGATTACTTTCAGAGGATCTCTAATTAGACTGACAGCTGATTTCTCATCAGAAACCCTACAGGCTAGGAGAGAATGGAATGACACAGTCAAAATCTCAAAAGAAAAAAAAAAAAAAAACCTCTCAACCTAGAACAGTGTATCCTGCAAAGAATAGGACCATATTATATAGCAATGGTGAGTGTAGCCATCCTTGTCTGCTTCCGGATCTTAGGAGAAATGCATCCAGCTTTCATCCATTCAATATGATGCTGGCCATGAACTTGTCATAAATTGCCTTGATTATGTTTAGGAATTTTTCCTTCTATAACCAATTTGCTTAAGGTTTATTCTTCAGTTTGTTAATATGATGTAACACATTGATTGATTTGCAAATGTTGAACCATTCCTGCTTACCAGGGATAAATCCTACTTGGTCCAGGTGAATGAATTTTTCAGGTGTTGTTAGTTTGGTTGGCTAGTATTTTATTAATGATTTTTGCATCTATGTTCATCAGGGATATTGGTCAGTAGTTCTCTTTCTTGTACATTTTTCAGGTTTAGGAATTAAGGTGATACAGGCTTCATAGAAGGAGTTTGGGAGGAATTCCTCATTTTCAATTGTTTTGAATAACTTGAGAAGAATTGGAGTTAGTTCTTTAAATGTCTGGTAGAATTATGCAGTGAAACCATCTGTTCTGGAGGCTCTTTATTACTGTTTCAATTTCCATGTTGGTATAGGTCTTTTTAGGTTTTCTATGTCTTCATCACTAAATTTTGGTAGATTTTATGTGTCCAGAAGTCTACCCATTTTTTCTAAGTTTCCCAGTTTGTTAGCATACAGCTCTTTGTAGTAGTCCCTGTATTTCTGTGGTATCTATTGTTACATTTCCTTTTTCATTTCTGATATTATTGACTTGGGTCTTTTTTTTTAACTTTTATTTAGTAAATATAAATTTCCAAAGTACAGTTTATGGATTACAATGGCTTTCCCCCCCCATAACTTCCCTCCCACCTGCACCCCTCCATCTCCCGCTCACTCTCCCATTCCATTCATATCAAGATTTATTTTCAATTATCTTTATATACAGAAGATTGATTTAGTATTAAGTAGAGATTTCATCAGTTTGCACCCACACAGAACATAAAGTGTAAAATACTGTTTCAGTACTGTCGCTCCCCCTCTTTGCGGAGGAACGACACAGGACCCTGCGCTGTTCTTTTGTCTGCTTGGCCCTCCCCGGGTTTGCTGCTGGTTCTTCCTGGGTTGGCTACCATCCCTTCCACCTCCGTGGAAGGGTGGTTCCCCCTGCCACTTTCCCCACTTCCGCGGGGGAGCGGCACACCGCCGGCCGGCTCTCTCGGGGGCTGCACAGGTGTTCCTTCAGATAGATGTTCCTGGTGCATGTTGTCTCTCTCCTCCTTTATAGTCCTCTTCCACCAATCCCAACTCTGCTACCCACACGCTGAGTATGCTGCTCTCCTCCAATCAGGAGCAGGATCAGCTCCTGCAGGTCATCACTCAAGTTGGCGAGAGGCAGCTGTGTAGAAGTTGTTACTCCCTTCTCAGCGCCATATTGTGGGAGAGCAGATGCATAGAATAAGTCTTAATTCCAGTTACAGTCTAGTCTGAGTTGCTCCCCACAAGTACTAGCTATAGCATTAATTCACATTGGACAACACATTAAGGACAAAGATCCTACATGAGGAGTAAGTACACAGTGACTCCTGCTGTTGACTTAACAATTTCACACTCTTGTTTATGGCATCAGAAATCTCCCTAAACTCTAGTCATGAGTTTCCGAGGCTATGGAAGCCTTTTGAGTTTGCCGACTTCAATCTTATTTAAACAAGGTCATAGTCAAAGTGGAAGTTCTCTCCTTCCTTCAGAGAAAGGTACCTCCTTCTTTGATGGCCCCGTTCTTTCCACTGGGATCTCACTCACAGAGATCTTTCGTTTAGGTGGTGTTGTGTTTTTTTTTTTTTTTTTTTCTTGCCAGAGTGTCTTGGCTTTCCATGCCTAAAATACTCTCATGGGCTCTTCAGCCAGATCCGAATGCCTTAAGGGCTGATTCTGAGGCCAGAGTGCTGTTTAGGATATCTGCCATTCTATGAGTCTTCTGTGTATCCACTTCCCATGTTGGATCGTTCTCTCCCCTTTTTTATTCTATCAGTTAGTATTAGCAGACACTAGTCTTGTTTGTGTGATCCCTTTGACTCTTAGACCTATCAGTGTGATCAATTGTGAACTGAAATTGATCACTTGGACTAGTGAGATGGCATTGGTACATGCAATCTTGATGGGATTGTATTGAAATCCCCTGGCACATTTCTAACTCCACCATTTTGGGCAAGTCCAATTGAGCATGTCCCAAATTGTACATCTCCTTCCTCTCTTATCCCCACTCTTATATTTAACAGGGATCACTTTTCAGTTAAATTTCAACACCTAAGAATAAATGTGTGTTAATTACAGAATTCAACCAAAAGTATTAAGTAGAACAAACAGAAAAAAATACTAAAAGGGATAAAGTATTAAATTGTACATCAACAGTCAGGACAAGGGCTGATCAAGTCATTGTTGTGTCTCTTACCTATTTTTTGGTTAGATGGGCCAATGGTGAGTCAGTTTTGTTTATTTTTTCAAAAAAACAACTCTTCATTTCACTGATATTTTGTATTAGATTTTTGGTTTCAATTCCACTTATTTCTTCTCTTTTTAAGTACTTTTTTCCTCCTACTAATTTTGGGTTTGGTTTGTTGCTGTTTTTCTAGTCCTTGAGATGCATTGATAACTAATTTATTTGGTACCCTTCCAGTTTTTTCACGTAGGCACTGATTGCTATAACCTTCCCTCTAACACTGCTTTTGCTGTATCCCAAAAGTTTTGACATGATATATTGCAGTCTCCATTTGCTTATAGAAATTTCTTGATTTCTCTTTTGATTTCTTCTATGACCCTCTGTTCATTCAAGAGCATGTTGTTCAGTCTCCCTATATTTGCATATGATCTATAGATTTTTAAGTTTTTGATTTCCCGCTTTATTCCATTGTGATTAGAGAAACTGACTGGTATTTTGATTAATTTTTAAGTTGCTGAGACTTTCTTTATATGGTCTATCCTAGAGAAAGTTCTATGTACTGGTGAGAAGAATGTGTATTCTGCAACTGTGGATTGAAAAGTTCTGTAGTTAGGTACATTTGATCCATATTTTTGATTAGCTCTGTTGTTTCTTTGTTGATTTTCTGTCTAGTTGATCTGTCCATTGATGAAAGTCAGGTGTTGAAGTCTCTTGTTACTATTGTTTTGGAGTCTATGTCTCCCTTTAGATCCATTAACAATTCTTTTAAATAGCAAGGTGTCCTGTAATTATGTGCATATATGTTTATACATATATGTTTATAATAGTCACATCTTCCTGTTGAATTGATCCCTTGATCACTACAGAATGCCCATCTTTGTCTCTTTTAAAGAATTTTGTGTTAAAGTCTGTTTTGTCTGATACTAGGATGGCAATACCTGACCTTTTTTTTCTTTTCTTTTCTTTTTTTTTTTTTTTGTGGCTGTATGGTGAGTGAACCAGCAGATGAAAGACTCTCTCTCTCTCAGTCTCTGTCTCTACCTCTCTAACACTGTCTTTCAAATAAAAATTTTTTTTAATTTAAAAAACAATACTACTTACATTATCACCAAAAATGAAATATTTAAGTATATATCTAACAATTATGTCTAAAATTAAAACTAAAACTATCTGATGAAATAAGTCAATTAATAAAGAAATGGAGAAATGTAACATTTGCTTTGATAGGAAGCCTCAATATTGTCAAAAGTGACGATTCTCAATTGTTGTGACTTTCCAATATCATCTATAGATTTCAATACAATCCTAGTTAAAATCTCAACAACATCTTTTATGGGTAATGGCACCTAACTGTAAAGTTTAGATGGGAATGCAAAACAAAACAAAACAGAACAGCTAATAATATCTAAAGAGAAAAATTAAGTTAGAGTAATTACACAGTCCAAGTTTAAGATTTATGATAAAGCTATAATAATCAAGAAAGTGATGTTATGAAAGACCAATATATCAATGAGAATAGAGAATAGAGAGCCCATGAATATATCCATATAAATAAATTCAACTGATCTTTGACAGAGGAGCTAAGGAAAAGCAAAGAAAACATTTTCAACAAATTATTCTAGAATAATTGGAAGAGTTCAGCAACATGTGTGTGTGTGTGTGTATAAGAATTTCATCAAACTAAAAAGTTTCTATATAGCATAAGAAACAATCAACAGAATGCAGAGGCAGTCTATGAAATGGGAGAACACATTTGAAAATTACAAAACTGACAAAGGTTTAATAATCAGAATAAATAAGGAACTTAAACTCATTACAAACAAATAATCCAAATTTAAAATGTGAAGCAGATCTAAATAGAGAATTTCCAAAGGAAAACATGCAAATGACCAAATGGGTTCATGAAAAAGTGCTCAGCATCACTAATCACCAGGGAAATGCAACTCAAAATCACAGTGAGATCTCACCTCCCCCCCTCACCCAGGTGCGAAAAAGAAGTAGAAAAAAGGAAATTCTTTCATGCTTTTGGTGGAAATGTAAAATAGGATAGCCATTTCAGAAAACAGTATGTAGGGACTTTGAAAAACCTAATACTAGAAGTAACATATGATCCTGCAATCCCACTACTGAGTGTATATCCAAGGGAAATAAAATCAGTCTGTCAAAGACACATAGGTAAGTCACAGATTTATTTAAAACAGGCAATAAATGGAAACAACCTAAGTGTCCATCAGCTGATGAATTGATAAAGTAAATGTAATACATGTGTACAATGGAGTAATATTTAGCCATAAAAGAGGATACAGTCTTGTCATTTGCAAAAATATGAATGGAACTGGATGTCATTGTGTTAAGTGAAATAAGCCAGGCACAAAAACAGAAGTATTGCATTATCAAACAGACTCTAAAAAATTTGATCTCATAAAAGTTGAGAGTAGAAGGGTGATTTCAGAGGTTAGGGAGAGTAATGGGCAGGGAGGGGTGAGTAAAGGTTTGACTAAGCGCTAAAGTAATAACTAGATAGGAGTAAGAATTTCTGGAGTTTTTTTGTTTGTTTGTTTGTTTGTTTTGACAGGCAGAGTTAGACAGAGAGAGAGACAGAGAGAAAGGTCTTCCTTCCATTGGTTCACTCCCCAAATGGCTGCTAAGGCCGGTGCGCAGTGCCGATCCGAAGCCAGGAACCAGGTCTTCTTCCTGGTCTCCCATGCGGGTGCAGGGCCCAACCACTTGGGCCATCCTCCACTGTACTTCCGGGCCACAGCAGAGAGCTGGCCTGGAAGAGGGGCAACCAGGACAGAATCCAGTGCCCCAACTGGGACTAGAATATGCAGTGCCAGTGCCGCAGGTGGAGGATTAGCCTAGAGAGCCGTGGTGCCGACCAGAATTTCTGGAGTTCTATTGCATACTGGGGCAACTATAGTGATGATGATGTGCTGTATATTTTTTTAAATAAAGGGAAAAGAAAGGATTTTTCATGTTTTCACCATAAAGGAATGATCAATGTTTGAGGAGATAAATAGATTTGACTTAACTTGAAACATTACACAGTATATATGTATATGTGTATATATATATGTATAAATATATACATATATATGTATATGTGTATATATATATATACACATATATAAACATCATGGAAGACGCTCAGAAGTATATATAATTTTTAATGCCAGTTACAAAATCAACTTAAAAAGACAAAAATAATCTAGACACAGAACTTATATTTTTCACAATAATTAATCAAATAGACTACAAACTTAATTGTAAGATACAAATTTGTGAAACCTCTAGAAGAAAACTTAGGGCAAAATCTAAATTACTTTAAGTTTGATGATGATTTTTTAGATACGATATCGAAGACATTAATCATGAAACAAGAATCAATGAGCTGTAACTCATTAAAAAGTAAAGATTTCTGCTATAAGTGGTATATAATTATAAATAATGCTTCACTGAGTTATAGCATGTACATGACAACATACTCTTGTTTTTCCACATTATGATCATTGTCATGAATCTCTCATTTTGTGATTTTATTATCCCTGTTTTTAAGAAAAGCTGATGTATATGTATACAATATCAACATATGATATGAATGTGGCAAACTATACAGCTGATAAAGAATTAATATCCAGGATCTATAAAGAGGTCAAGGAACTCAACAACAATAAAACAAACAGTCCAGTAAAGAAATGGGCAAAGAATATCAACAGAAATTTTTCAAAGGATGAAACTCAAATGGCCAACAGACATATGAAAAGATGCTCAGGATCACTAGCCATCAAGGAAATGCAAATAAAAACCGCAATGAGGTTTTACCTCACCCCAGATAGAATGGCTATCACCCAAAAATCAAAATAACAAATGCTGACAAGGACATGAATAAAAAGGTACCCTAATACACCATTGGTGGGAATGTTAACTAATACAACCATTATTGAAGACAGAATGGAGATTCCCCAGAAATCTGAAAATAGATTTACCATATGACAGAGCCATTCCACTCCGGAATTTATGCAAATGAAATGAAATCAGCATAGAAAAAAATTATTTTTACACCCATGTTTATTGTAGCTTGATTCACCCAGATATCCATCAGCTGATGACTGGACAAAGAAAATGTGATATATATGCACTATTTAATACCTCTTAATCATAAAAAAGAATGAAATACCATCTTTTGCAACAAAATGGAGGCAACTGGAACCCATTATACTTAGTGGAATAAGCCAGCACCCCAAAGACAACTATCTTATGCTTTTTTTGTGTGGTTAATATAGAATACAAAAAAAGTATAGGAATGAAATAGAAATCTTGTGATCTGATTGCTGTTTTTAGCCCATTTTGATACTCCTGTGGAACTGTGGTCTTTATACTTTTTTCTTCATGAATATTTTGGTTAATGTTGCAGTAAGCCTCTGGTTATTCTTCTTTTTTTGTTTGTTTTTTTTTTACAGGCAGAGTGGACAGTGAGAGAGAGACAGAGAGAAAGGTCTTCCTTTTTTTTTTTTTAATATTTCTTTTTTTTTATTTTTTGACAGGCAGAGTGGACAGTGAGAGAGAGAGACAGAGAGAAAGGTCTTCCTTCGCTGTTGGTTCACCCTCCAATGGCTGCTGCGGCCGGTGCACCGCGCTGATCCGATGGCAGGAGCCAGGTACTTATCTTGGTCTCCCATGGGGTGCAGGGCCCAAGGACTTGGGCCATCCTCCACTGCACTCCCTGGCCACAGCAGAGAGCTGGCCTGGAAGGGGGCAACCGGAACAGAATCCGGTGCCCCGACCGGGACTAGAACCCAGTGTGCCAGCGCCGCAAGGCGGAGGATTAGCCTAGTGAGCCACGGCGCCGGCCAGAAAGGTCTTCCTTTACCGTTGGTTCACCCTCCAATGGCCACTGTGGCGGGCGCGCTGCAGCCAGCGTACCACACTGATCCGAAGCCAGGAGCCAGGTGCTTCTGGTCTCCCATGCGGGTGCAGGGCCCAGGCACTTGGGCCATCCTCCACTGCACTCCCTGGCCACAGCAGAGAGCTGGCCTGGAAGAGGGGCAACCAGGACAGAATCTGGCACCCCGACTGGGACTAGAACCTGGTGTGCCGGTGCCGCAGGCAGAGAATTAGCCTATTGAGCCGCAGCGCCGGCCGGGAAGTATCCTTATATTCTTAGAATTTTATCTATGAAATACATGAAGTCTGTTTCTCTTTATATTGATAAAAACTAAAAAAAAAAAAAACCTGATAAACTTTAAAACTAAAATAATCTATGTATTTTTTAAAAATCTCTGCCCTACAAAAGTCACCATGGAAAGAATGAATAGATTAGTCACAGACTAGGAAAAAAATATTTGCAAAGCACATATTTGATATTGAACTGTTATCCAAAACATGCAAAAAATATTTAAGACTCAAAAGTAAAACAAAACAAAAAACCAGACAACCCAATTTAAAAAATGGATCCAAGTCTTTAATAGACACCTCACTAAAGAAGATATACAGTTGTCAAATAAACATAGGAAAAGATGCTTCTCATAATATGTGATTAGGGAAATGCAAATTAGAAAGAAATAACACTTCACACCTATTAGAAGGATTAAAATCCAGAAAAATGACAACACCAAATGCTGATGAGGATGTGGAGTAAGAATTCTAATTTATGGCTGATGAGAGTGTAAAATAGCAAAGATATTTTGGATGACAGTTTGGCAGTTTCTTATAAAAAGTAAGAAAACTCTTTTATATGATAGAGCAATCATGCTTACTCTTTTACTTTTTTATGGCACAAAAAAAGCCTGTACAAAAATGTTTATAACAGCTTTAATCATAATGCTAAAACTTGCAACAATCGAGATGTCCTTCAGTAGGCAAATGGATAAATAAACTGTAGTACATTCAGACAATGAATATTTTTTCAGAGCTTAAAAAAAAAATCTATAAAGACATAAGGAAAAATGGAGGAAATTTAAATGCACATTACTGAATGAAAGAAGCTAATCTTAAAATCTACATACTGTATGATCCAAACTACATGACATTCTGCAGAAGGCAAAATTTTGGAGTCATTTAAAAAGATCAGTGGTAGTTGGAGTTAGATTGAAGTCAAGGATGAATAGATGCCCACAAAGGAATTGTAAGGCAGTGTAATTACTATGTTTGACACTGTAATGTCAAACCATATCTGTGCCCAAGCCTATGAATTGGATTAATATAAACTGGGGACTTTGGGTGATAATAAGATGTCAGTGTCTATGCCTCTATGGGTAAAATATGTACCTCTGCTTAATTTTGTTATGTGCTTAATGCTGTTATAAAAAACCCACAGAAGGTGCCGGTGCTGTGGATCACCTGGTTAATCCTCCACCTGTGGCGCCGGCATCCCATATGGGCACCTGGTCTATCCCGGCTGCTCCTCTTCCAGTCCATCTCTCTGCTGTGGCCTGGGAAGGCAGTGGAGAATGGCCCAAGTGCTTGGGCCCTGCACCCACATGGGAGACCAGGAGGAAGCACCTGGCTCCTGGCTTCAGATAGTGCAGTGCCAGCCATAGTGCCGGCCGTGGCGGCCATTTGGGGGGTGAACCAACGGAAGGAAGACCTTTCTCTCTATGTCTCTCTCTCCCTCTCTCACTGTCTATAACCCTACCTGCCAAATAAATAAATAAAACCACAGAAAAGCTAGTAAAATTTTAGAAGGACAGTAGCAAATATGGGTAAGGATGTGAGCAGCTGAAGTTCCCATGTGCTACTGTTGAGAATGTAAAATGATACACTGTGGAAAATGTACCAGAAGTTCTTTAAAAACATACTTTCACCAAAGAATCCAGTAATTCCATGTCTACCCAAAAGAAAACAGATGCCCACCAAAGACTTGGTCACAAATGTTCATAGCATCTTTATTTCTAATAGTCAAAACGAACTTCTGCATCTACTTAGGATGTAGAATGCTGCAAATATCCCTTTTAATATAACAGAAAATGTTAGATAAAAATCATTATACTTCTCGAGTACTACAGAGCTGAGGTTTGATTTCAAAGGACAAGCACCTCCAGGGACAGACAAATGAAGTGCTTCACTTTTAGCAGAGAATGGGCTAACGTGGTTTTTGAAAAACCAGCTAGAACTTTGACAAATTCGTAAAGGTCCAGTTCAAGCTAGAGTGGTGGTTTAATATAGGTAAAGACCTTTGTTTCTGTTTTTTCATGATGGATGAATAAATTGGTGTGATCTATTAACTCTTCCATCTATCCACACTTTCTGATCTACTTGCGCTAAACTGACCCCTTCCTAAATCTAATTCTCTGAATGTTATTCCTTGTGTTCATAAAACTAGGTATAGTTCTTCCCATACCTAGAAGGTAGCTTCCTTAGACAGCTGGCACTGTGCCAGCCTCTGAAGTGGTTAAGAATAAAGAGGACTTTCTCTTTTCTCTCCCTTTTGGTTACTTTCAAATCTAGACACTTATCACAGTGACAGTTTTCTCAAGAAAGGTTTTTTTATTGCTGACATCCATTTCAGGTCCCTAACAATAAGATCTGTAACTCCAATTCTTTGACTTTCCTTCCTTATACCAAAATGGGTCGTCTGTAACAGGCAGACACTTTTACTCACCAGAGTTGATTCTCTTTCTCCAAAATACCATAAATGCGCTTGATAAAACAAACCTGTTTTTCAACAGACTTGTACAATTTCTTTCAGGTTCAGTTCCCTGATTACCTTGCCAACTCTAGCAAAGTCTACTTTTTTCAAACATCTTTTCCAAACAACTGGAAAAGCTAATGCTGTGAATAAACCATCATGGTCTGTAGTAGTATTTTTTACTTTAATTCATGAGCTCCATGAAGAAAGGAACAGTTTTAGTTTACATATCTTTTTGTTAAGAAAAGAAATGGCAAAGATGAGGATAAAAGTTGGAAGAGAATGAAGGAGGAAAAGAAGAGAAAAATGTAGAAAAATTAACAAATAAGAGAAGGGAAGAAGGGGTAAGAGATAGAAGAAGAGAGAGGGGATGGCTGGGAGAGAGCAAGGGAAGAAGGAAGAGAGGGAGAGCAGAAGATAAGGGAGAGAGAGAGCTGGGGAAAGGGAAGAAGAAGATGGCATCCAAGTGTACAAGTACAGAAATACATCAAGTAGCAAGGGGTTCATGAATGTCTTAGTAAAAAGGTATTAAAAGACCACATCCGAGTTACATATAATTTCAGTTTAATTGTCTAAGTATTTATGTTTAGAATAAGAAGTGTTCTGAAGATCTCTTACATTGCAATATACATTGTGAAAACACAATGAAGTTGCTTCTACAATATGAATGAATGAAGTTCAGTGATTTAATGACTTGTTCTTGGTATTAATTTTACAGTGTCAATTATTTTTTTCTGATAAAGTGCTAATTCTTTCCATTGAAATTGTTGACACTGAAACTCAACATTGAGTGCTGGTACTTGTAGCTAACCCAGTAGTGCTGATCCTGTTTGTCCTCGTCACTGTCCTTCTCATGGCTTGGGAAATTCAGGCAGAATGGTTTCCAGAATCATGGTCAGTTGTGAAAGGGACATGTCTGAGCAAGGAGTACCCAACAGACACAGGATTGACATCCTAGTGGTGAAAGGGGCAGCTGCTATTTAATTGTCAGACTATGGGACACTCTACACTTCAAGAGACACACTAGAGGGAGTGGACTATGAACCTTGGCACTAGCCTAAGGGATTTTATAGCCATTTCGTCAGATTGTTCCAAATCTGAAGCTCTGTTATGGTCCTTTCTTTAGGAGAGGATACACAATCAGATCACGATCCTGGTATGGATTTGTATTTCCTCCATGTTTCAGTCTTTTCATAACTCTCCTACTCTTTAAGGCCATTATGTGGACAGGAGTGGAGAAAGCAGAACTGTGGCCTCTGGATTCTGGAAAGTTGCCTGTCTTGATTTAAGTGCTATTCTAAATCAAGAAGGAATAAATAACTCGTGGTCCTCCAGAAGTCAGTCAGATTCTAAGAGCCAACCCAGTTGGTTTCTTTGTTTTGGATAGAATTTTCTGAGGTATAGAATGGGAGTTTTAACATAAGTTCCAATGTCCACATGGTGGGATAACTATAAGAATTACTATATATTGGCTATGAAAGTAAAATGTATGTTAGAACTTTCTAAAAATGTGCAGCGGGAGAGAGACAAGATGGCGGAATAGGAAGGGAGCACACTGATAGTCTGGGGAGAGACAGTTTAATAAAAGTGGAGATACTGCAGATTCAAGGAAGAATAGGGGAGGAAACAGCAGAAGAAACTCTTCCGGAACACGTGATTCACAGTGGACCTGTGTGGAGAGCGTGGGAGCCCACAGTTCGGGACACCAGCAGCAGACGCAACACACCAGCGCTGGAACGCGAGGTGAGCTGAACCTCAATAGCCCGAGACACCGCCAGGCAAGCAGAAAGAGGAGACTAGAGGGAACGACCCCGGGGGGGGGGGGGAGTTCACCAGGCTAACTGGAAGAGAGAGAGAGAGAGAGAAAAAAGGTGACTGGTACGGACACGGGTTTCTCTCTCTCTGCTCACTTCTCAAGGGCGAGCAAGACAAAGAGCAGGCGCCATCATGGACATACGTCATAAGCAGAGCGACCTCAGGTCTGCACCGGCCCTGAGCCTAGCAGAAAAACCTGACTCTGGGCGGGGCGAATTAACAGGAGATTAGGACCTAGTAAATTTGTGGTGCTACTGAACTGAGACTGTGAAAAAAGAGACGGTGGGGGAGAGAACTCATGGAATTCACGTGAGTACTCTCCAGAGACGCTACAATTCCGTAACTTTGGCAACCCAGTGGGAGACTGAAGGAGAATCTGAACCCACTCCGAGGGCAGAACAGATTCCCTGTGTGGTCCTTGGGAAAGAGCTTCCGATCTCTGGCTCCTGTGGGTATATCATTTGCCTGCTAACTACCTCCAACTTCATTCAGCTGTGCAGAATTACTTCCCTTTTGAATCAAAATAAGAAAGAGAGAGAAAGAGAGAGAGATTTACCACGCCTAACCTGGAGTGTCACCTTTGGCAAACCAAACAGAGCTCTCAGGCCACACCCATCTCAAGCCTCTAAGGCTCCATCAAAAACAGACAGTCCACTTAATCTAGAGTCATAGTATAACAAGAAAAAGCACCACAGTGAAGAAACCAAATATCTCCAATATGCCAAATAACAAACGCAAAAACCGAGGTAATAAAAACAAGGAAGTCACCATGACACCCTCAAATGAAAAAGACACCCCAATTCAAGATTATGAAGATGATGACATAGAAGAAATGCAAGAAGCAGATCTCAAAAAATTGATAAGAACATTAAGAAGTTCTCAAAAACAAATTCTTGAACTACAGAAATCCTTAATGGACAAGATAGAAAATCTCTCTCGTGAAAATGAAATATTAAGGAGGAATCAAAATGAAACGAAACAACTAGTACAACAGGAAACTGTGATAGTGACTGAAGTGAAGAATTCAATAGATCAAATGAAAAACACAATAGAGAGCCTTACAAACAGAATGGGTGAAGCAGAAGAGAGAATATCGGACTTAGAAGACAGAGAACAGGAAAGGATACAGTCAGACCAAAGAAAAGAAGAGGAAATTAGAAATCTAAAACATATTGTCGGGAATCTTCAGGATACTATTAAAAAACCCAACATTCGGGTTCTAGGAGTTCCTGAAGGCATGGAGAGGGAGAAAGGATTAGAAGGCCTTTTTAGTGAGATATTAGCAGAAAATTTCCCAGGTTTGGAGAAGACAGAGAAATCCTAGTACAGGAAGCTCACAGAACCCCTAATAAACACGACCAAAAGAGATCCTCACCATGACACGTTGTAATTAAACTCTCCACAGTGAAACAAAAAGAAAAGATCCTAAAATGTGCAAGAGAGAAACGTCAGATTACTCTCAGAGGATCTCCAATCAGACTCACAGCTGACTTCTCATCAGAAACCCTACAAGCTAGGAGGGAATGGCGAGATACAGCCCAGGTACTAAGAGAGAAAAACTGCCAGCCCAGAATATTATATCCTGCAAAGCTCTCATTTGTGAATGAAGGTGAAATAAAGACTTTTCATAACAAACAGAAATTGAAAGAATTTGTCGCCACTCGTCCAGCCCTGCACAGATGCTTAAAGATGTGTTACACACAGAAACACAGAAACATGGTCATCAATATGAAAGAAGGTAAAGGAAGGAAACCTCACAGCAAAAGATCACAGGGAATTCAAAGCATATATTAGAACTTATCTTTGGCGAATGGCTGGGCAAAGTTACCACTTATCATTAGTCACATTGAATGTTAATGGCCTGAACTGTCCAGTTAAAAGACACCGATTGGCTGATTGGGTTAAGGAACAAAACCCATCTATTTGCTGCTTACAAGAAACACATCTTTCCAACAAAGATCCATACAGACTGAAAGTGAAAGGCTGGAAAAAGATATACCATGCCAACAGAAATGAAAAAAGAGCGGGCGTAGCCATCTTAATATCGGACAACATAAACTTTACCACAAAAACTGTTAAGAGAGACAAAGAGGGGCACTATATAATGATTAAGGGATCAATACAACAGGAAGATATAACAATTATCAATGTATATGCACCTAACTACAGGGCACCACTTTATCTAAAAGATTTGTTAAGGGACATAAAGGGAGACTTAGACACCAATACAATAGTACTGGGGGACTTCAATACTCCACTCTCAGAAATAGACAGATCAACAGGACAGAAGATCAACAAGGATACAGTAGATTTAAACGACACTATAGCCCAAATGGATCTAACATATATATACAGAACTTTCAATCCTACAGCTAAAGATTTTACATTCTTCTCAGCAGTACATGGAACTTTCTCTAGGATTGACCACATACTAGGCCATAAAGCAAGTCTCAGCAAATTCAAAAGAATTAGAATCATACCATGCAGCTTCTCAGACCATAAAGGAATGAAGTTGGAAATTAGCAACTCAGGAATCCCTAGAGCATACGCAAACACATGGAGATTGAACAACATGCTCCTGAATGGACAATGGGTCATAGAAGAAATTAAAAGAGAAATCAAAAATTTTCTGGAAGTAAATGAGGATAACAGCACAACATACCAAAACTTATGGGACGCAGCAAAAGCAATGTTAAGAGGAAAGTTTATATCAATAGGTGCCTACATCAAGAAATTGGAAAGGCACCAAATAGATGAGCTTTCAATTCACCTCAAGGATCTAGAAAACCTACAGCAAACCAGACCCAAATCTAGTAGGAGAAGAGAATGATGGAGGAAAAGAAGAGAAAAATGTAGAAAAATTAACAAATAAGAGAAGGGAAGAAGGGGTAAGAGATAGAAGAAGAGAGAGGGGATGGCTGGGAGAAGAAATCAACAGGATTGAATCAAAAAAAAAAAACATTACAAAAAATCAGCCAAACGAGGAGCTGGTTTTTTTGAAAAAATAAACAAAATTGACACCTCATTAGCCCAACTAACTAAAAAAAGAAGAGAAAAGACCCAAATCAATAAAATCAGAGATGAAAAAGGAAACGTAACAACAGACACCACAGAAATAAAAAGAATCATCAGAAATTACTACAAGGACTTGTATGCCAACAAACAGGGAAACCTATCAGAAATGGATACATTCCTGGACACATGCAACCTACCTAAATTGAACCAGGAAGACATCGAAAACCTAAACAGACCCATAACTGAGGCAGAAATTGAAACAGTAATTAAGGCCCTCCCAACAAAGAAAAGCCCAGGACCAGATGGATTCACTGCTGAATTCTACCAGACATTTAAAGAAGAACTAACTCCAATTCTTCTCAAACTATTCAGAACAATCGAAGAAGAGGGAATCCTCCCAAATTCTTTCTATGAAGCCAGCATCACCTTAATCCCTAAGCCGGAAAAAGATGCAGCACTGAAAGAGAATTACAGACCAATATCCCTGATGAACATAGATGCAAAAATCCTCAATAAAATTCTCGCCAATAGAATGCAACAACACATCAGAAAGATCATCCACCCAGACCAAGTGGGATTTATCCCTGGTATGCAGGGATGGTTTAATGTGCGCAAGACAATCAATGTGGTACACCACATTAACAGACTGCAGAAGAAAAACCATGTGATTATCTCAATAGATGCCGAGAAAGCATTTGATAAAATACAACACCCGTTCATGATGAAAACTCTAAGCAAACTGGGTTTGGAAGGAACATTCCTCAATACAATCAAAGCAATCTATGAAAAACCCACAGCCAACATCCTATTGAATGGGGAAAAGTTGGAAGCATTTCCACTGAGATCTGGTACCAGACAGGGATGCCCACTCTCACCACTGCTATTCAATATAGTTCTGGAAGTTCTAGCCAGAGCTATTAGGCAAGAAAAAGAAATTAAAGGGATATTAATTGGGAAGGAAGAACTCAAACTATCCCTCTTTGCAGATGACATGATTCTTTATTTAGGGGACTCAAAGAACTCTACTAAGAGACTATTGGAACTCATAGAAGAGTTTGGCAAAGTAGCAGGGTATAAAATCAATGCACAAAAATCAACAGCCTTTGTATACACAGACAATGCCATGGCTGAGGAAGAACTTCTAAGATCAATCCCATTCACAATAGCTACAAAAACAAACAAATACCTTGGAATAAAATTAACCAAGGACGTTCACGAACTATACGATGAAAATTACAAAATCTTAAAGAAAGAAATAGAAGAGGATACCAAGAAATGGAAAAATCTTCCATGCTCATGGATTGGAAGAATCAATATCATCAAAATGTCCATTCTCCCAAAAGCAATTTAAACATTCAATGCAATACCAATCAAGATTCCGAAGACCTTCTTCTCAGATCTAGAAATAATGATGCTGAAATTTATATGGAGATACAGGAGACCTCGAATAGCTAAAGCAATCTTGTACAACAAAAACAAAGCCGGAGGCATCACAATACCAGATTTCAGGACATACTATAGGGCAGTTGTAATCAAAACAGCATGGTACTGGTACAGAAACAGATGGATAGACCAATGGAACAGAATTGAAACACCAGAAATCAACCCAAACATCTACAGCCAACTTATATTTGATCAAGGATCTAAAACCAATCCCTGGAGCAAGGACAGTCTATTCAATAAATGGTGCTGAGAAAACTGGATTTCCACGTGCAGAATCATGAAGCAAGACCCCTACCTTTCACCTTACACAAAAATCCACTCAACATGGATTAAAGACTTAAATCTACGACCTGACGCCATCAAATTATTAGAGAGCATTGGAAAAACCCTGCAAGATATAGGTACCGGCAATGACTTCTTGGAAAACACCCCAGAAGCACAGGCAGTCAAAGCCAAAATTAACATTTGGGATTGCATCAGATTGAGAAGTTTCTGTACTGCAAAAGAAACAGTCAGGAGAGTGAAGAGACAACCGACAGAATGGGAAAATATATTTGCAAACTATGCAACTGATAAAGGGTTGATAACCAGAATCTACAAAGAAATCAAGAAACTCCACAACATCAAAACAAACAACCCACTTAAGAGATGGGCCAAGGACCTCAATAGACATTTTTCAAAAGAGGAAATCCAAATGGCCAACAGACACATGAAAAAATGTTCAAGGTCACTAGCAATCAGGGAAATGCAAATCAAAACCACAATGAGGTGTCACCTCACCCCGGTTAGAATGGCTCACATTCAGAAATCTATCAACAACAGATGCTGGCAAGGATGTGGGGAAAAAGGGACACTAACCCACTGTTGGTGGGAATGCAAACTGGTCAAGCCACTATGGAAGTCAGTCTGTAGATTCCTCAGAAACCTGAAGATAACCCTACCATTCAACCCAGCCATCCCACTCCTTGGAATTTACTCAAAGGAAATTAAATTGGCAAACAAAAAAGCGGTCTGCACCCTAATGTTTATTGCAGCTCAATTCACAATAGCTAAGACCTGGAACCAACCTAAATGCCCATCAACAGTAGACTGGATAAAGAACTTATGTGACATATACTCTATTGAATACTATACAGCAGTCAAAAACAACGAAACCCAGTCATTTGCAACAAGATGGAGGAATTTGGAAAACATCATGCTGAGTGAATTAAGCCAGTCCCAAAGGGACAAATACCATATGTTCTCCCTGATCGGTGACAACTAACTGAGCACCAAAGGGGAAACTTGTTGAAGTGAAATGGACACTATGAGAAACAGTGACTTGATCAGCTCTTGTCCTGACAGTTGATGTACAATGTAATACTTTATCCATTTTAGTATTTTGTTTTTGTTCTAGTACCATTGGTTGAACTCTGTAATTAACACACAATTATTCTTAGGTGTTTAAATTTTAACTGAAAAGTGATCCCTGTTAGGAATTTGGAAAACATTATGTTGAGTGAAATAAGCCAATCCCAAAGGGACAAATACCACTTGTTCTCCTTGATAGGTGACAACTAACTGAGCACCAAAAAGGAAACCTGTTAAAGTGAAATGAACACTATGAGAAATGGTGACTTGATCAGCCCTCACCCTGACTGTTGATGAGCAGCTTAATATGTTATCCCTCTTAGTATTTTTTTTGTTTGTTCTACTTAATACTTTTGGTTGAATACTGTAATCAATACACAATTCTTCTTAAGTGCTGAAACTTAACTGAAAAGTGATCGCTGTTAAATGTAAGAGTGGGAATAAGAGAGGGACGAGATGTGCAATTCGGGACATGCTCAAGCTGACTTACCTCAAACAGTAGAGTTAGAAACATACCAGGTGATTCGAATTCAATCCCATCGAGGTAGCATGTACCAATGCCATCTCACTAGTCCAAGTGATCAATTTCTGTTCACAATTGATCGTAATGATAGGACTAAGAGCCAAAGGGATCACATAAACAAGAATAGTGTCTGCAAATACTAGCTGATAGAATCAAAAAGGGAGAGAATGATCCAACATGGGAAGTGAGATACACAGCAGACCCATAGAATGGCAAATGTCCTAACAGCACTCTGGCCTCATAATCAGCCCTTAAGGCATGCAGATCCGACTGAAAAGCCCATGAGAGTATTTCAGGCATGGAAAGCCAAGACACTCTGGGGGAAAAAAAAAAAAAACCTAAATGAAAGATCTCCGTGAGTGAGATCCCAGTGGAAAGAATGGGTCATCAAAGAAGGAGGTACCTTCCTCTGAAGGGAGAAGAGAACTTCCACTTTGACCATGGCCTTGTCTAAAAATGATCAGAGTCGGTGAACTCAGGGGGCTTCCATAGCCTTGGCAGCTCATGACAAGAGCCTAGGTTGATTACTGATGCCATAAACAAGAGTGTCATTTTGTTAAGTCAACAACAGGAGTCACTGTGCACTTACTCCTCATGTAGGATCTTTGTCCTTAGTGTGCTGTACATTGAGATTTAATGCTATAACTAGTACTCAAACAGTATTTTTCACTTTATGTTTCTGTGTGGGAGCAAACTGTTGAAATCTTTACTTAATGTATGCTAAACTGATCTTCTGTATATAAAGAGAATCGAAAATGAATCTTGATGTGAATGGAAGGGGAGAGGGAGTGGATAAGGTGAGGGTTGCGGGTTGGAGGGACGTTATGGGGGAAGCCATTGTAATCAATATTCTGTACTTTGGAAATTTATATTCATTAAATAAAAGTAAAAAAAATAAAAATGTGCAGCAATATAATAAAGCGCCTGAAAAAATCTGAAAGAGGAATTTACTGATTGATCATTTTTAAGAGG
The DNA here is from genome assembly GCF_964237555.1 of Oryctolagus cuniculus. Lineage (NCBI taxonomy): Eukaryota > Metazoa > Chordata > Mammalia > Lagomorpha > Leporidae > Oryctolagus > Oryctolagus cuniculus. The sequence continues at coordinate 154,541,666 of NC_091432.1, read as the reverse complement.
TCCCTCAATAAGAAGATGAATTTAATTTTTACATTAGATATTTGCACAGGAATTAAGTGTGAATTCATTGTGAAGTATCCTCCAGGACAGAATTTATTCAAACAAGGAAATAATGGTATTTCTTCTTACCTATCCATTCTTAGTTCTGCTTGAGGGGAATGGAGTTAAATAAATAACTAATGTTTTGAGATGATAGAATGGTTTCTATAAATCAAAATTTTGCTGTTTTTACATTATAGATGTAAAAGTTTCCAAATACAAATCTTCATAACACTCCTGCACATTGGCATAAGCAAGATAGAATGTCTTTATTTAATAACTGAAGTTTCATAGCTGAGCTTTGAGTAGCACTCTGCAGGTGACCTTCTGACACACTGTAGCTTAATTGTGTATTTTAATTTTGATATGAGCTATAAAAGTAATACCCTGCATCTCCCTCTGTTTGTGGTGGGAGCCCAAGGAAGAACTTCTCACAATGAGAGCTCTCCAAAGGTAGACATTGTCACAATTTACCAGTTGCCAAAGATGTGAAAGAAGATGGTGGAATTTTTAGACTCAGAGACTCTAGGGGCTCATCTAGCTTTTAAAATTAGATAATTGTGGATTACAGGTTTCTTTGACTCAAATGTAAATGCTTCACTATTTTCCTGTGAATGTTTATCTCGCCACTACCTTCAATGTTCTCTATCCCAAACACCTCTGCACTTAATGTCTGGTGGTCTCTGTTCATGGGGACTTTTTCATCATCTGTCTCTTACCTTCCCCTTCATGTCTTAAACTTTTAAGTTCCTGTTTCAGCCCTAGGTGCACAAACCCCAAAATGACTAGCAGAAGCAGTGGGAAATAGAGACAGAGAAATGATCAGTAAACGAGGGTTGACTCTGTTAACTTCAAAGCACATTGGGTAAAGGCAAATGTCCTATTTAGGATGGCTCTCAATAGGACACCAGGACCTTGTAACTGCATATTAGTAATCTGTGAATTGGGAGTGATTCATCTCCTTCATGGAATTAGTTTGCCTTCTGCAAGTTTTTCTTCTGAGCTTTTGTCATTCCACATTTCTAAAAACTTATTGCTCTCATGTTGTTGTTTGTTGCCCAATTTCACTGATAAAAACTTAACTATTCTTTTGCCCCACTACTTCAGAATATTTATCTATAATGCTAGCTACCCCAACAAACTATTCCTAGTTGTTAGTCATCGTTATTATGCAGTTCTCTTTGAAATAATGGATTTGTGTCCCAGGAAAGGATCTTATTCTAGTCACTCTGTTCTGTAGAGAAGTCATAGAAGGAGACATTCGGAATGCTTTTGGGTAACTGCTGAATGCATCAGCAGGCAGGGGCCATCCTACCTACATCTAGGTGCCCACTGCTTTTTTTGCCCCCTCCCAAATAACACCATAACCCAATGCAGCTGTTGTAAGGGTAAGAGAAAACATAACTTGCCAAGGATGGTCTATTCTGAGTGGTGTTGCCAGTAGATGCAGCACCAGAGGTGACACTTGAACCATCTGTGTCTCAAGTGCAAGTCTAAAGTCACAGAGCTGGTTAGTGGCAGAGCCTGGATTCAAAATTAAATGCATAGATTAAAATCACCTTACAATATGAACAGAACTCATTTGTTAATTTATTTTTTTCTATAATAAGCATAAAGGGTATGGTGGAGGACAGAGGATGCCTAGAGAAAGTGGCATTGCAAAGAATTCTTGAAAAAATGAGAAAGAGGTATAGAAAGGGAAGCACGAACCTCTTGGATATTCCAGTCTCTCAACAGACCAGTAACTTACTGAGACTCTTTCGGACAACAATAAAAATCTTGGCAGCCAAATTTCAAGCTGGTAAGAAATGTTGATTTTCAGCTGTACCTACCAGAAACAAATTGCCCTTTTAGCCCCATCACTGGCAAGTCATAAGCAGGTGAAGACCTCTGTCATCTTCCCTAAGTATTTTGAAGGTAACAATTGCCACCAACACAGGGCAGCAGTCTCCAGGGATTTGCAAGCATAGCTTGTTTTATGAAAAGAAGTTGGATATTTCCCCCTTTTGTGTTGAAGTAAGAATAAAACTACCCAACTCTCTCCACATGCCTCTATGGCCAACTGTCCCCCATCTGTTAGTGAGAAAAGACTGGGTAAGAATATTAACCAGTCTTTACTGTGTTTTGATCAGCATTCCCTGGTTTTAAATTTTTCAATTTCAGTGTTCTGTTTCCCCTGGAGAACTCTGCTCCAGATCCTCTCCTGTTCTCTTTGACTGTCTCCATATTTCCAATGAAGAAATTTGCAAGCACCATGGGTAGTTTATAGGTATGACTGTAACTGTGATTCCAAGAGGAGAATAATGTACTGAAGCTTTGTAACGTAGGAGTGGGAAAGACCAGTCACTGAGGAAGCATAAGCTGTTATTTCCTTTTCTTCTATGTGACTGTAGAACCCATTTCCCTCCACTGGACTTAGAAGAAAGTAAATTCCAATTACTAGGCACTCTGGTGTAGTTTCAGCCTGTATTTATCAATACATCCTTTTTCCAGATGTCACTATGGCATCAAAACCTACTGATGGCCTTCAACATGATATTGGTGGTGGAGCTAGCTTGTCAGATTCTCCTAATTCTTGCATCATTTGGAATCAGATTTCTACCTGTTTTTGTCCTACTTTCTTTTCTAGTCCTATCATCAACTCCTCTTCACTAGCCTAATCACCAGCTCCCAGCCATGTTGGAGATCATCTTCCCTCTTGTTCACATCATTGCCTCTTCAACCCTGCCTGGGCTCAGTGTATGTGGTTCTTCTTCTCTCTATTCTACTCATATTTTGGAGTTTAAGTCAATCCTCTCTTTCTTTAAAGTATCCCTTTTTTTGTCTGGTTCTCTTTAACTTCACTGATCAAAATTAGATCCATGTTCTTAAAGCATCAGGATCTCATGGAAACTTTGGAAATACAAATTTTATGCCCCAGATCTACTGAATCAGATTCTGAAGTTTAACAAGATCCCCAGATGATTCATAGGAACATGTATTAAGTTTTAATTTAAGAAAGCACTTTTAAAACATCTTGCACCTCGCTGATTTAGCATTTAGCAACTATTTCCCCATATGTCATCAGCTCTTGGAGGGAGTAACCCTGAGTTCCAGCTCTTTCTATAACCAGTGCCAAACTCACAGTATTTAATGGTTAATTGTTATATAGTCATTCAACAGCCATACAGCTAGACATTTCTTGTCTCAAATGATATTTATATAATTGGATCGTATTATTTTAAATGTTTCTGGGTGTCTTCATACCCAAGTCCTATCACCCTGAATGTCTACATCAACTAAAATAATGGCTTTGGTTCCTCAGAAGAAAGGTAGATTTTTCCTTTGACTAAAAATTAGAATATTTGCTTAACATACCACAAGATAATCACCTGAAATTTCTAAGTTCATTTATTTTCCAATTAGTATATGGATCCTGACTGGCTTAAACATGAAGACCTATTATAAACTATAATTCCAGATGCAATGGAAAGAATGGGGATATTGCCAGTTTCTTCCAGTCTCAATGAATTATGGGAAGAAAAATTTGGAAGTCTATAAACAGATCATGATACATGTTTGCCTTGACTTTCACACTCTTGGACATGGTCCTGGAGCAAGGAAGTAATTTATGTAATTCAAAGGGAAATTCAAAATCAGATTATTTTGTTTCACTTCTCATTTGTAAATGTGGAAGCAGAGAAGATCACAGTGTTCCTTTAGCCTGAAGGATCTGGGACAAAGTTAAAATTCCAGGTTTTCCTCAGGAAACACATCACTCCATAGCTAAGAAGAGTTCCACTGAGCAAGCAGAGATGTCTAGGATGTAAACAACAGACCTTGTGTCATTACCATGAGCAGTGGATACTAAGAGGACACCTGAGTGAGAATAAGGTATAAAGCAGTAACAGCAATAACAACTGGAGATTAGCAGCCAACAGTTGATATATCAGTCTATGGTCATCAAAGATTAAGGGTCCTTTTTATCTTACTGTTTCATAACCTTTTTCTTTCTTCCAGATGCTCAAAGTTGGTTGCTCTAGCGCCACTCGTCACATATTCACTTCAACTATTGGGAATAAGGATGGAGAGGAGAACTATTAATCCATACCCTCTTAATGAAATAATCTATTAGGTAATAAATGGTATATTCAAGTGAGGTAAGTGATCAGTGTTTAATGCAAGGATTGTTGACAAAAGAATCAGCGTTAAGGGAACAGTAACAAATGATAGTCCAGAAACCTGGGACTATCAGCTGGGAGAGCCATTATTACCAATATGCCTGAAGGGACAAGGAGAGGTTGAATATATTTATCTTAATCTAGAGAGAGAGCTATTGCTGTAGGAACGGGTCATCAGAGAGGAAGTGGCTTTTAGTAAAGAAATGTACCGTGCCAAACTATAGCATGACACACAGAGCAAAGAATGTTTTTGTCAAGTGAATTTAAAGTAATCTATTTTTAATATAATACCTATTTATACCTTTCTCTGAAGGGAGGAGAGAACTTCCACTTTGACTATGACCTTGTCTAAATAAGATCGGAGTTGGCAAACTCAAAAGACTTCCATAGCCTTGGCAACTCATGGCAAGAGCCTCTCGGGTGATTACTGACGCCATAAACAAGAGTGTCAATTGTTAAATCAACAACAGGACTCACTGTGCACTTACTCCCCATGTAGGAGCTCTGTCCTTAATGCGTTGTACTATGTGAATCAATGGTATAACTAGTACTCAAACAGTACTTTACACTTTGTGTTCAGTGTGGGTGCAAACTGTTGAAATCTTTACTTAATATATACTAAATTAATCTTCTGTATATAAGGATAATTGAAAATGAATCTTGATGTGAATGAAATGGGAGAGGGAGCAGGAGATGGGAGGGGTGCAGGTGGGAGGGAAGTTATGGAGGGGAAAGGCCACTATAATCCAAAAGCTGTACTTTGGAAATTTATATTTATTAAATAAAAGTTAAAAAAATATAATACCTATTTGGAAATATCCCAAAAACAAAAGGAAATGCAAATAAATCCTGAATAAAGTCAATAATCGTATAGTTAGTAATAACCCAAACTCTCTCCTCTCCCATCTTCGAGGTCTCCTCTGCCTTCTTGGACAAGCCTACAGGGAAGTCAGAAGTCAAGGAAGCCAATGATGGACTCTTAAAGTTCCATTTCACAGGGTGGCAAGAATGATGGAAATGTTGTAGTTTATTCAGAGTAGCAACCAGAGCAACCCTAGATGTTTTCTCTCCTTTTCATATAATACTTAAGCTAAAATGTCATTGGCCAAGATTAAGTCACACAGCTGCATGGAAATTGTGACCTTTGATCTGATTGTCTCTATGACTGCTAACCATCAGCACTCTGATTACCAAAGAAGAAAGTCAGAATGCATTCAGACAAGCAGTTTTCAATCTCTGCAGTGCACATTGTTTCCCAATCTAGAACCACCATGGCATAGTTACTGAACTGTTGTCTTTAAATAATTTGACATCTTTTAATAGTAACTGTTCGCTATTGTTATTATTAAAACAACCCATGTGGGCTACTAGCCATTAGTTACTAAATCTCTATACATTGAATTTAACCGGTGCTTTTATTTTTAATATAGAGGGAAAAACATAGGAAACTATTCCCAACCAAGTGAATGCCTTTTTGTGTTTGCACAAGAGACCTCCTTTAATAAGGCCTCCTAATCAGAACTGCTTTTCAGTGAGCCAATGAGATTCATGTTCCTGCTCCCATTCATCATCTTTATTAAGCCGGAGTATGCACACTGTGCAATATGTACAGAACATGGAATGCCTCCCATGTCTCATGAATTCTCTGCCCTCTGTGCTGACCCATGGGTACTTCATATATTATTCCACTTCCTCTTAGACCACTTAAATATAGTCCTTTTATAAAGATTTGCTTATTTGTTTGAAAGTCAGAGTTACACACACAGAGAGAGAAGGAGATGCATATAGGAGAGAAGTCTTCCATCTGCTGGTTCATTCCCCAGCTGGCTGCATCGACTAGAGCTATGCCAATCTGAAGCCAGGAGCCAAGAGCTTCCTCTGGGTCTCCCACATGCATGCAGGGGCCCAAGGACTTGAGCCTTCTTCTGCTTTCCCAAGACATAGCAGAGAGCTGGATCAGAAGTGGAGTAGCTGGGACTCAAACCAGAGTCCCATGGGATGCCAGCACTGTAGGCAGTGGCTTTACCTGCTATAGACTTTCTCATAATATTTTCCCCCTATTCTACTGACTTTCTCCATTGCTGTTAATGTTTTTGAACTGCCAGGTTAACCTCCCAGTAGAAGCAGGAAGACTCAACAGGAAGCTTAAAAGCAAAAACTCTATGGTTTTTTTTGTGTGTGTGTGACTCTCTCTGTTTGAATTGTGCAACCTATGAGGAGTAGGAATTGGTATCAGTGCTTGATGATGACATGTGCTGTTGCAGTGGAAATGCAGGCACTGAAATACCTCTCTGATGACCTTTCTTGAGGAAGGTTTGATCAGAGAAAACCTTAACAGACATTAGAAACTTATTTAGCCATTTAATATTTTTTCTACATCCTTTTAAAATATTGGGCTATAGTCAGGCTTAACAATTAATATACTGTTAAATTTAGAATTCCACAAACCAGAATATAAATCTTGTCTTAAAAGGGTTTATGCATGCATAGTTATGAAAGTGGAAATGAGAATTAGATGTGGACTAAAGCAGCATGGCGTGTTTAATATGTTGCCTCAAAATTTGATTCACTGATAAAATGTCAGGTGCTTGAACTTTTTATATAAATTGACTTGGTTTGTGAGGGATACAGAAAACTTAAAAGTAAAACTCATCTTTAGTTTCACAAGTGATTGAGGAGGAATAAAGGAAATAGTAGGCCGGCGCCACAGCTCAATAGGCTAATCCTCTGCCTGCGGCGCCTGCACCCCGGGTTCTAGTCCTGGTCGGGGCGCTGGATTCTGTCCCGGTTGCCCCTCTTCCAGGCCAGCTCTCTGCTGCGGCCCGGGAAGGCAGTGGAGGATTGCTCAAGTGCTTGGGCCCTGCACCCCATGGGAGACGAGGAGGAAGCACCTGGCTCCTGGCTTCGGATCAGCGTGGTGCGCCAGCCGCAGCAGCCATTGGGAGGTGGACCATCAGAAAAGGAAGACCTTTCTCTGTCTCTCTCTCTCACTGTCCACTCTGCCTGTCAAAAAAAGAAAAGAAAAGAAAAGAAAAGAAAAGAAAAGAAAAGAAAAGAAAAGAAAAGAAAAGAAAAGAAAAGAAAAAAGAGTATGAACATGTTCATTAATGTCTCAGTTTTTGTTATTAGTTTTGATTCACAGTTGATTGAATCTATGGAAGGAACACACAGATGGGGGTGGAGCTGACTCTTCTTTAAGGATGTGAAAATGGACTAAAATGCAGACTAAGAAAAGCAATAATAATACCTACCTGGTATTATTATCTCTGAAGAAGGAATAAGCACTTCAGAAGGCTAATGACGGGGTGGGGGGGCAGCAATGAAATCTAGATGAAAGGGGGTCAGAGAAGAAAGGACCCCAACAGTGTTGTCCAATACAGTGTCTTGCTCAGAAGAAGCCCACTTTGCAGCTGATCTTAACTGTGGATATGGACACAGAGCTCTTTCATTTTCTCATAAAATTACATTTTGGTAAACTGAAGTTAATTCCATACTCACGAAGCAAACTTTCAAGTTTTATTTGCCTCTTTGTAAGATTTTTCAAGAGGTAGAAATTGGGCTTTATGTTTTAATGAGTCACTCTTCATGAGATTCATATTATTGGTTATTGGTTATTAAATGCCACATGGCTTATATATGGCAGCCACTTGTGACTTTATTTTGTTTGATTCAACATACCTAAACCCAACCATATTTGAAGCATTGAGGTGTTACAGTTTCTGAGACTATAAAACTCAGGCTGTTCAAACCACCGAGGTGAATTGCCAGCCCTTTGGATTTACTGATGACAACTGTATACTCAGCTCCCTACCTCACCCATGTCCAAAATTGCCAGGTACTTTCTTTGAAATTGAAAATGTGTATAACACAGTGAATAAAGACTCTGGTTTTTCAATTTGGTAATTGTGGTCATGTTTGTTATTTTATTTTTAAGATTTTTTTTCTAACCAAGTAGACAATTTGAAATAGTCTTTCTCTCATCTTTTCATTCTTTTGATGTTCTTGAGAGTCCCACTGCTTTATTCTCAATGTGCTTTTATCCATAATCTCTATTGTGTCTCTTTTCCCAGGCCATAGTGATTGATTTATTTTTCTTTAATTGTATTTAAAGAATGAAAATTTCATGTATACAGATTTAAGAACATACTGAAACTTCTCACCCTACTCTCCTTCCCATCCATGCTCACATCCTTCCTCCTCCTTCCTCTCCTATTCCCTCTCTTAATTTTTATAATGATCTACTTTCAGTTTACTTTGTACTCATAAGATTAATCCTACACTATGTAAAGAGTTCAACAAATAGTGAAAATAGAAAAAAAATCACTGCTTCTCAACAGTTGAAACTGTTGAACAGTTGAATAACTGAAATCATCAAAGCTCAAAATGTCTGTTTCACTCCTGTCCATTATATTTTTGTACTCATTAGTTACCACAAATCAGAGAAAACATGGTATTTGTCTTTCTGGGACTGGCCTATTCCACTAAGTATAATGGTTTCCAGTTGCATCCATTGCAAAACATTTAAAAGACAGGTTTTCATTTTTTTTTTACTGCTGAGTAATAATTCATGGTGTATATATACCATAATCTCTTTATCCAGTCATCAGTTGATAGATACCTGGGTTGATTCCATATCTTAGCTATTCTGAATTGAGCTGCAATAAATATGGGGGTACAGATAATTCTTTCATATGCTGATTTCATTTCCCTTGTGTAAATTCCCAGGAGTGAGATTACTAGGTCATATGGTATATATCTTTTCAGTTTTCTAAGGTATCTTCATGCTTTCTTCAACAATGATGGTACTAGTTTACATTCCCACCAACAGTGAATTAGGGTACCTTATCCCCACATCCTCATAAGCATTTGTTGTTTGTTGATTTATTCATGAGATCCATCTTAACTGGAGTGAGGTAAAACCTCACTGTGGTTTTAGATTTGTATTTCTAAATGGCTAGTGATCTTGAGCATTTTTTCATGTGTCTGTTGGCTGTTTGAATTTCATCTTTTGAAAAATGGCTGTTCAAGTCCTTTGCCCATTTAACTGGATTGTTTATTTTATTGTTATTCAGTTTCTTGAGCTCTTTATAGATGCTGGATATGAATCCTTTATCAGTTTCATTGTTTGCAAATATTGTCTCCCATTCTGTCAGTTGCCTCTTCACTTTGTTGAGTTTTCCTTTGCAGTGAAGAAGCTTCTCAGATTGATGTAACCCCATTTATCTATTTTTGCTTTGATTTCCTGTGCTTCTGGGGTCTTTACCAAGAAGTCTTTGCCAATGACAATGTCTTGCAGTTTCCCCAGTGTTCCTCTCTAGTTATTTGATGGTATCAGGTCATAAATTTAGATTTTTAGTGAATTTAGAGTTAATTTTTGTTTAAGGAGTAAGGTAGGAGTCTTGTTTCATGCATAGATCCAATTTCCCCAGCACCATTTGTTGAAGAGACTGTCCTTTCTCTACTGATTTATTTTAGCTCCTTTGTCAAAGATTAGTTTTAGCTCTCTTTGTCAAAGATGGATTGATTTCTGGAGTTTCTATTCTTTTTCATTGGTCTATATTACTCTATTGTGTCTTTTTTAAAGGCTTATTTGTTTATTTGAAAGGCAGAAAGAGAGAGAGAGAGAGAGAGAGAGAGAACTTTCATCCACAGGTTCACTCATGAAATGGCCACAATGACTGGAGCTGGGCCAGGCCAAAGCCATGAACCTGTAACTCTTTCCAGGTCTCCAATGTGGGTTCAGGGGTCCAAGGACCAGGGCCGTCTTTTGCTTCTTTGATAGGCATATTATCAGGGAGCTGGATTGGATGGAGCAGCCAAGACTCAAAACAGTGCCCATATGGGATTCCTATGTTCCTGATGGTGGCATAATCCATTGTGCCACAACACCAGCCTCATTCCATTGTGTTTTATTTCCAAATTATTGTATTTTCATTGTCTATTCTTGACAAAAACAGGAGTGTTTTTTGAATACACTTCTATATAAGTGTGTCTGTGTGTGATATTAGGAAGGCAGTGAAATTCACCTTTTCCATTAAGAAATCTCATATCAGCATGTCACATGTAATTAGGAGCCATTAGCGATGAATTTGTATGCTATGTCAACAGTAGATGCACTTCAGTTAATTGTCATCACTGAACTTGTTTTTGTGTCCACAGTGGTGCTGTTCTTAAACTGAGCCACTTTGGTGGCATCTTGTCAAATGATTTTTCAGAAAACGCAAAAAGGGTGTTTTAAATAACTCTTTTGTTAGTTGATAATATAACTTCTGTGCTGTTTCAACCACAAGACCAAATTAGTTTAGATAACATTATAGAATACTACTCAGCAGTAAAAAAAAAATGAAATCCAGTCTTTTGGAGCAAAATAGATGCAACTGGAAACAATTATACTGGTAAAATAAGCCAGTCTCCAAAAGACAAATACAGTATGATTTCCCTGATCTATGGTAACCTATAGAGTGAAATTCACATTTTAAGATTCAATGATTGTTTATAGCCCTTGTCTCCATTCTTGAGGAACAATGAAAAAATGTTTACTCTTCAAACTATTTTTTGAATTCTTTTTTTATTGTAGGGTTAATTTCATGAGTATAAAGTAAACTGAAAATAGATCTTTGTAAAAATTAAGAAAGAATAGGAGAGGAAGGAGGAAAAAATGTGGGAGCATGTGTGGGAGCAAGGGTAGGGTGGGAAATATAATTGTGTTCCTAAATCTGTACATGTGAAATGCATGAAATTTGTATAACTGCTACAAAAAAGATTTTTGGAAAAAGATGCTGATAGTCTCTTCCTCTTAATTTATGAAAATAACAGGAGCAAAATTTGGGAAGACATGTGGAGGGAAAATCCTGGTTTACTATGGAATCTCCCAGGAGAAAATAAGAAAGGGTCAACAATTTATTTTCATCCTGGTGGACTCACTTTGATGTGGCATAGTAGTTTAATATCAGTTGTGCAGATCTGACATCATGTGACAATTTCACTCCATTCTAAACAGATATATACTAGTGAGGCATTTACTATTTCCTTTTTTTTTTTTTTTTTTTTTTGGCAGGCAGAGTGAACAGTGAGAGAGAGAGACATACTCCGTTGGTTTACCCTGCAATGGCCGCTCTGGCAGCCATCCTCCACTGCCTTCCCGGGCCACAGCAGAGAGCTGGACTGGAAGAGGAGCAACCGGGACAGAATCCGGCTCCTTGACTGGGACTAGAACACGGGGTACCGGCGCCACAGGCAGAGGATTAGCCTAGTTAGCCGCGGCGCCGGCCCATACTCTTTTTTTTCTTATTGTGTCCTAAAACAATTCCCTGTAATAACTATTTGCATAGAATTTATATTGTTTTTGTTAGAATTGATCATTGGATGATTCAAAGTATACAGGAGGATGTTCATAGGTTAGGCCACTTCGTGTAAGCACTTGAGCATCCACAGGTTTCACTAACTACTGGGGATCCTGGAAGCAATTCCCTTACGGCACTGAGGAACAGCTATACTTTAAAGTGTGTTACTTGGCCGGTGCCGCGGCTCACTAGGCTAATCCTCCGCCTAGCGGCGCCAGCACACAGGGTTCTAGTCCCGGTCGGGGCGCCGGATTCTGTCCCGGTTGCCCCTCTTCCAGGCCAGCTCTCTGCTGTGGCCAGGGAGTGCAGTGAAGGATGGCCCAAGTGCTTGGGCCCTGCACCCCATGGGAGACCAGGAGAAGCACCTGGCTCCTACCTTGGGATCAGCGCGGTGCGCCGGCCGCAGCGCACCAGCCGTGGCACCCATTGGAGGGTGAACCAATGGCAAAGGAAGACCTTTCTTTTTTTTTTTTTTTTTTTTTTTTTTTTTTTGACAGGCAGAGTGGACAGTGAGAGAGAGAGAGAGACAGAGAGAAAGGTCTTCCTTTGCCGTTGGTTCACCCTCCAATGGCCGCCGCGGCCGGCGCGCTGCGGCCGGCACACCGCGCTGATCCAATGGCAGGAGCCAGGAGCCAGGTGCTTTTCCTGGTCTCCCATGGGGTGCAGGGCCCAAGCACTTGGGCCATCCTCCACTGCACTCCCTGGCCACAGCAGAGGGCTGGCCTGGAAGAGGGGCAACCGGGACAGAATCCGGCGCCCCGACCGGGACTAGAACCCGGTGTGCAAAGGAAGACCTTTCTCTCTGTCTCTCTCTCTCTCACTGTCCACTCTGCCTGTCAAAAAATAAATAAATAAATAAATAAATAGTGTTTCTACTCTAAGTACTATCTGGGACTGGCAGCAATGAGTGTCACTTGTTAGCAGCTTGTTAGAAATGCAGACCTTTGGACCCTCTCCCAGATTTATTCAATCAGTTTGTGCATTTTAATAAAATCCTAGAAAATTCCAGTGCATAATAAGGTATAGCATGCATTTCACTCTTCCTATTCTCCATCCCAGTCTTTCCATCTTTCTCTCCTTGACCTTTGCCTTTATACCTGGCTAAGCTCTAATTCAGTATTTAAAGTAATCTCAAGTATAATCTCTTTTCTACATTGCCCACCATGCTTTGATTTGTATTAGATTGGAAAGGAAAATATCCAAATATTTTCCAATTTTGGAGTCTACCTCACTGTTGCATCTAGGACAACAAGCTCTCCATGGACTGGGCACAAGATAGAGCTCCATGCTTCCAATGATGGACCCTAGACAAGCAATCATGCACAAGGCAGACCTGAAGCAGAGGTCTATTGGAGAATGAATAAACTTGAATTCTAACTGAAGTCTCCTGCCTTTGCCTTGTTCAGGATTCCACCTGTAGGAAGTTACAGAAAAGCAACTAAAACAGCTTCTACAAAGAGGAAAACTACGGCTCCCAAAATTGACAAGGGGATGGACCTTGTGTCGTTGATGTCATAGGAACCCAGGGCATCTTCTCACCTTGCTGTTCTCATCCCTCACACCACCTTTACTGTCTCCTCCAGCAAGGAGATGTTCCTTCCAGGTATGGCTGCCCAAGCTTAGCAATGAGCACAAGCATAGTTCCCAGTTCAATTTGCAGTGTCTTACAATTTGCAATACAGTATCTGTTCCTGCTACTTGGGGGACTAAGGTTCTGATGTATTCCTGAATAAAATTAATGAACTAATTCTGCTACTGCTACAGCCAGCCATGGAAAGCTGAGGAAGACATTTAAGAGGGTTATTAAGAAGAAGAAGAGAGAAGCAGAGCTGGTGGATTAAGAATTCATATACATCTTTGATTCAATTCCAAGGACCAGAGAACTCATCCAGGACTGTGTATATGATTAGTGGTTCCTGAGATACACTTTCTCTTTTTCAATTAAGTGTTGTCATCTTTTTTATTATTCCAGTTTATAATCCAGTCATTATTTAGATTTCCCTTTCCAACAGGAGTCAAAATACATGTAGCTAATCTGGTCCCTCTAAATTGCTTACAGTATATTTAAGATAGAAAGCAAATAGTTTTCCTAATCATCACATCAAGGTACTTGCTGTACTAAATTTTTTGTATGATTCCCACAATATAATTTTTACATATGTATGAAAACAAGAACAAACCACTTTGGGGAAAAGGCTTGTCAAGTTTAATCTAGTTTCATATTTGGAATGATGTCTCATTCAGGGAATATCAACTTACTTAACAGTACTGTTTCTCCACAAAGAAAGCTCGCAAGGAATCACATAATAGAAGCCATAATTTTATGAATAAAATTAAAATCAATCATCCTTGGAAGACATTACTTGAAGTGTTTACTAATCAGAACAAGCATGGAAAATACATGCTGCAGTGAATGTTAATGTTGTTCTTCTTTTCTTTCCCCTAATCAAACATAGTTTGATTTTAAAAGCATTTATTTAAGGTTAGAACAAAATTTTACACCCTGTTGTTAAGGAAAAACCCTTGATTGGGAAACTGTAGTATTCCTTAATTTGCCAAAGTGATGATGTGTTCAATTGACTTTTGTCTCAGAAGATTCTCAAGATACCACTTAGAGGCAATGCGAGTGTTTTCCATCACGAAGATCAGCAGTAGACGTGTATCTCACTTGGTTGAGACAGGTGCTGAAGAAGTTCACCCATGTGAACTGTTCTGTTTTAAAATCATAGTGTAGGTTGAAGAAACATGGTCCCTGGCTCCACAGTCACATCCTCTCAAGCCAAGCCTGTGATGAAGAACAGCTCAGGAATACTTGCCTACATCTTACTATTTTTTCTCTGATTTTGCTCTCCCAACCTCTATCCCTACAAGTCCAGAAGAACTTCATCACCTCCATGGTAGGATTAAACACATTATCATATCATGCTTTTGGAAGTCTGTTTTTTAATAGTGAAGATCAGAAATCTTTTTTTTCAAGCTACTGTATCACAATTTATATCAAATATTTTGAAACTATAAAGCTAAGCATTGTTTCTTTATTTTTCTTTATATTTCTGCTGTAACAACTCTGCCCTGAACTGGGGACATGGGAGTAAGGTCAACATAGCAGAGCATAGCCAGTGAGGAAAACCTGAGCCTCCTCCCACATGTACTGAGTAGTAAAGCTTATCATGGATGTTCTTGGTCTTACCCCAAGCTCCCACTTAGTGAAGAGAATATTGCCTCTGATAGCTCAATCTATCTACTCCCCAGTAGTGCCCTCCAGCCACACCCCCAGGAAGGTCATGCCTTGTCAAATAGACTCTTACATTGTCGTAGAGGATAATCTAGAGGAAAGAAGTAGGAGACAGTAAGGGGCACATAAGAGGAAGAGTTGGATGAATTAGAGGGATTGTGTGGACAGAAGTAACTGTGGCATGTAATGGTAGTGCTTAGAATGGGAATAAAAATAGGAGATTTAAATATTGTCAGAAATTTTAGATTCTTTTATGCAGTTCCAGGGATACTTATAAAAGACTCAAATTATTTCTAAATTTCTTTTGATGACCTTTTGCCTGCAACTTTACTCTGGCTCTGAGCCACACAAATCACCAAGAAACTGTATCTCTCTTTGAAAAGTTATTTCTTGTGCTAGAACTATGCTGTAGTAGATTAAGCCTCCACAGTGCTGTCATTCCATGTGGGCACCGATTCAAGTCCCAGCTGCTCTACATCAGATGCAGCTCCCTGCTAATATGCCTGGGAAAGCAGAAAAAGATGGCCCAAGTGCTTGGGTCCATTCACCTATGTGGGGGATCTGGAAGAAGCTCCTGGCTCCTGGCTTCTGATGAGCCCAGCTCCAGCTGTTCAGGCCATTTGTGGTGTGAACCAGCAGATGTTTCTATCTCTCTCTCTAGCTCTGCCTCTAAAATAAATAAATAAATCTTTTTTTAAAAAAGTTATTTTTATCTTTAATTTCTTACTCATCTTCTCTCTTCTTTGCAAACACTGTCCTTCCTGTCCTCTTCCTAGGGTGTTTCCTTTGAAAGGGAATTGTTATGGATTTATAGACTATATGAGTGGGATATCAACCTATCTACCCATTTAGGCCATGATGATAAAAGGAAAGGAATTGTCGCTCCCCCTCTTCATGGAGGAACGACACAGGACCCTGCGCTGTTCTTTCGTCTGCTCGGCCCTCCCCGGGTTTGCTGCTGGTTCTTCCCGGGTTGGCTACCGTCCCTTCCACCTCCGTGGAAGGGCAGTTCCCCCTGGCCACATTCCCTACTTCCGCAGGGGAGCGGCACACCGCCGGCCGGCTCTCTCGGGGGCTGCACAGGTGTTCCCCTTAGATGTTCCTCTTAGATGTTCCTCTTAGATGTTCCCCTTAGATGTTCCTGGTGCATGCCGTCTCTCTCCTCCTTTATAGTCCTCCTCCGCCAATCCCAACTCGGCTGCCCACACGCCGAGCACGCTGCTCTCCTCCAATCAGGAGCAAGTCCTACAGTTTATTGGCTGAACTGGAGGCAGCTGTGTGGAAGCTGTTTTCTTCTCTCCCAGCGCCATATTGTGGGAGAGCAGATGCATAGAATAAGTCTTAATTCCAGTAACTTAGTCTAGTCCGGGTTGCTCCCCACAGGAATTATCTCAGATATATGAGCTTTTGAATATTATAAATAATATATATTATAGGGTGTGTATTACACTCCTAGTGAATATTACTGAGTCTTTCCTGATCTTACCTCATAATCCCTATATTAACCTGTATATACTAAGGACTTGCCTTTGTCCTGAACTTGTGTCCAGCCCAAGGACAGGACTGGGCAGCATCACCTTCTCTTTCAATTGCAAGCTTGCATTGTAATTTACTTTGGATTCCTAGGGCATCTGTAAGAAATTGCTACAACTACGTCAGTGAAAATATAAATATGTTCTTTCATGGTTCTGGTACATGGACAGCCAAAATTAAGATGCCATGCTCCCTCTTCGTAGCTTCTAATAGTTTCTGAGAACTCTTGGTATCCCTTGGTGGTTTTCCTTGGCATGTAGCTACAGCACTTCAATTTTTTCTTCTGAATTTATATAACCTTCTCCCCAATGTATGTTTCGTCTCTGTACTGCTTTTTTAATGATGCCAGTAATTGGATGGTAATCCAGTGATAACTCAACTAATTATATCAGTGAAGACCCTATTTTCTTTATTTTAAGATTTATTTATTTTACTTGAAAGTGAAAGTTACAGAGAGGCAGAGGTAGAGAGATAGAGAGAAGTCTTCCATCCACTGGCAAACTCCCCAAATGGCTACAACAGTCAGAGCTAGGCCAATCCAAAGCCAGAAGCCAGGAGCTTCTTTGATGTCTCCCATGCAGGTGCAGGGACCCAAGGTCTTGGGCCATCTTCTACTGCTTTCCTAGGCCATAGCAGAGGGCTGGATCAAAGTGGAGCAGCCAGGACTTGAACCAGTGCCCACATGGGATGCCGGCACTGCAGGTGGTGGTTTTACCCACTGTGCCACAGTGCCAAGCCCCGACCCTATTTTCAAATGAGGTAACATTCTAACATTAAAGGTGGACCTGAATCTGGGGCACTCTTCAATGCAATGCTTAATGAATGCCATGCAGAAAGCACTCCCTTCCCCTTTCAGTTACTGGAAGCACACCAACCTGAAGGCACCATCTGCATGGCCAGTGGACATGCTAGTTAGTGTTGCACAATGCCGCTCTGTATCATTAGGCAATCGGCTTTCTTTGACACTCCAGCTGTACCTTTCCAGAGACTCATTCACCTTATGAGCTCTGGGGACATATTTTGTCATAGTGCTACAGCAGCTTAACTTGTCACGTAATGGCATTAAAACCTCCCTGAATAGCCAGCCACCTAGATAGGGCACATCAACTCTGAAGTGTGAACAAGTTTGTACTCTCATAAAACTTCAGAGGGAGCTGGTTCTGTGGCATAGTGGGTGAAACCCCTGCCTGCAGTGCCAGCATCCCATGTGGGCTCCAGTTCAAGTCCTGGCTGCTCTACTTCTGATCCAGCTCTCTGCTATGGCCTGGAAAAGCAGTAGAAGATGGTCCAAGTCCTTGGGCCCCTGCATCCACGTGGGAGACCCAGAGGAAGCTCCTGGCTCCTGGCTTCGGATCGGCGCAGCTCCAGCACTTAAGGCCGTCTGGGGAGTGAACTAGCCTATGGAAGACCTCTCTCTCTGCCTCTGCCTCTCTGTAATTCTGCATTTCAAATAAATAAATAAATCTTTAAAAAACAAAAGCTCTTCAGATAACATGGGCAGATTTGTCTGACAATGATTCAAACATTTCTGTAGTACTAATAAAGGAAGAGCCAAGTTCTTAGGAGCCAGTTAGACTTATTGATAGCTTTCTGTGTTTATGTGATGCCTCATAATGCAGATTTCTGGAACTAGCTTGAACTGCAAGATGAAACCAGAAATTATCTCTTGCTATATGGATTCCTCATTTGAAAAGTACAAATGACTCAAACTTTTAAAAATCAATTTACAAATCAAAATAGAAATGCAGCATCTTTAGCATTTATTTGTATATATTTATTCACTACCTGCATCTCTAAGTGTTATTAGCTTGAGGTTTCTTTACTACTGAGTACCATTATAGCTTGACTAGGGGCCTGTATTGTTGGTATTTTATGTTGATAGCTGCTTTGGCAATTCAGAGTAAAGATTGTATGTTAAAATAATCTTGGCTGGGTGATAACTAAAACCAATCATTAGAGAGTAATCTTATAAGCTTAAGGAGGGGCTTACAAAATATAATGTCTCTTAGGGGCCACACAAGTAACATAAATAAAGAGGTAGGCTGAGTGAGAAATGGAGAGTCTACACTCTTGCTTCTTAAAGAAGCTATTACCTATTTTTCAGTGACTGTCAACACACAGAATGTGAGTTTCAGTCCCAGTAAAACAGCCAGCTATTAAAATTCTTCAAAGAAAAAAAATCCAACTTTTATATGTAAATGTCTTGCATTTTAAATGTAGCTGGCTTGCTGAAGTTCTTAAAAAACACAATTCAGGTAAAAATAATAAAATAGCACTAATCCATAAAGCCTGGCTTCTGTAAACATTACTGATTTAAAATTTCTGTCTCAGATTAAAGAGGGAATATACTTTGGGAGATATATTTTCCTGTTTGTAGCCGTATTATTAACAATACATCTGCATTTTAGACAAGGAGACTCGAGATGTATGCACAGGTGCAGCGCTAACAAAGTCAAAGTTCTTGAGCAAGGCACTTTTTCTGCTAGGCTCTCCGTTGCTTTTTGCAGTCCAAATGATCTCTGTGTATTTCTGCTTCTCACTTATCCTCTGACTCTGTGATCTAGCACCTTGAAGCCAGCCTTTCCCTTTCTGCATTCAGTCATCAATCAGTGAGTACTGCACTCAGTAAGTATTGCTCAAAGTCAGAACTAAGTGAGTGACTCACAATTGGCTCCAGTTTCAAGATGAATAAACTGAGTCCCAAAGAGATCAGATAATGTGAGTTCTCACCATAATAAGGGCACAACCAGCATAGAGACCCTTGTTCTTTCTCCTTAGGAAGCAATGAAACATAAAGCATCAAATATGGAGAAAGACGCAACAAGTACAAACTCTGCCTAGCTTATATTGCCAGAAAGTCAGTTTGGTCCAATACTTACTCCTGTGTTGCATCCACTTGTCAGCTAAAATAGAGTATTACAAAAACCAGGGACAGTCACACATGAATTTTATTGAAAATGAGAAGCAAATGAGAGACAAATGAGAGGCAAGGTAACCGATCGTGACCGGCCACCAATGTGGACTAACACTCCTTACCGGAGCGCAGCCCCCAACAGCAGGTTACACAGCTTTTTATAGTATTCTGTCCACTAGGGCTCACAATTTCAAACGGACCGCTGGTATGCCGTTAACAATAAAGAGGAAAACCAGAATATGACTGTAAGATAACAGTCAACAATAACAAACCCAGTAACAGATCCAAGATACTGTTGTAAGGTAGCAATGAAGGACACATTTCGGTCAACCTAGTTCCTGGGAATTTGGGCCCACATAGTTTCACAAGATACATCCTTAGCCTTTAGCAAGCAAAGCTAATATGTACAGAAGCAAGAGATCTGCAATTAGCTTTTAGTCACACTCACTCCATTTTGATCCTGATTTTACACCTGGTCAATTTTTAAACTTATTATGTTATAACTTACAAAAAGGAAAAATCTAGCCTATGTGTAGTGCAAAGTTTTGCAGTTTTGTAAACTAATCATGGAATAACAACAAAACTCAAGATATAGAATGCTCCCATCAAAGTTATACAGTTGTGTGCCACATAATGACATTTCAGTCAGTGACAGAGTATATATACTGTGGAAGTCCCCTAAGATCATATCACCTAGTAATATTGTAACTGTATTCATTTGTGTAAGCACACTCTATGATTATGCATAACAAAATTACCTAACAATGCATTTCTCAGAACCCCTCACTGCTGTTAAGTGATGCAGGACCATGCATAAATTGGGTACATTTAATTTGTCCCACATTGATGTTCATTATTTTTCAGATATTTTCCTTTTCTATGATTCATCTATTTTTATCTCTAAATTTACTGATCATTTCTTCTGCAATATCTAGTATCCTTTCAATCCCACTCAGTGAGCTTTTCTTCTCAAACATGGTATTTTTCCACTGGATTCTTCTTCATTTACTCTATCTCTCCTTAGCATCCTCATACATTCTGTTGACTTTTTTGAACATAGAAGATACAGTTATAACAACTGTTTAAATGTTCTTGACACTGATTCTATTGTATTTGTTATTTCTGCATTAGTTTCAAAAGTTGATGTTTCTGATCATCATGGGTCATCCATTTCTGCCTCATGCATAACTGATAATTTTGGATTATATGCTAAATTTTTGAATTTTACTTTGATGGGTGTTATTTATTATTTTATATATTTTTTAAAAAACCATGAACTTTGTTCTAGCATCCAGATAAGTTACATGGAAATGCTTAGATCTTTCAAGGCTTACTTTAACCTCTATAAGATAGGGTCAGAGGAGTCCTTATTCTAGGGTTGATTTTACTCCACTGTTAAAATCATAGCTTCTTGGGGACAGGAAGTTTGCTAACCCTGTATGAGCTTCAGAGCTTGCTGTACCTGTTGCTTTTGGGAAGTTCTGTCCTTGGCGTTGGGCAACTACACAGGCATTTGCTGCTTAATGCGGAGCTCTCCAGAGCTCTCTCTGGGCATCTGTCTTCTCTCTGAGTTGTGAACTCAGGTTGTGTGAATCTTCAAAAAACTCCCATGTGGTGCAATGGGTTAAGCCATCACCTGCAATGTCAGTATCCCATATGGGTGCAGGTTTGAGTACCGGTTGTTCCTCTTCCAATATAGTTCCCTGTTAAAGCTCCTGGGAAAGCAGCAGAAGATGGCCCAAGTACTTGGATTCTTTCACCCATGTGGGATACCTGGAAGAAGCTTCTGACTCCTATTTTTGTTGTGTCCAAGCCTTGGCTGTTGCAGCAATTTGGGGAGTGAGGTGGCAGATGGAAGATCTCTCTCTATCTCTCCATCTCTCTCTGTAACTCTGTCTTTCAAATAAAGAAAATAAATCTTTGAAAAAAATCACATCTCCAGGAGAACATCGGCTTTACCTCAGTTTCCCCTTCCTACACTGTGGACAGGAAACTCTCTCCAAGCAGTAAACTGGATCATTGGTAAAACTCATTTTCTTTTCCTTCTCTTGGAAATCATTGTCCTGCAATGTTTGTTGCCTGATATCTGAAACACATTAGTTCATGTATTGCCATATTATTTAGTCCTTTAAGACTAGAGGGTGGGTGGGGAGGGAATGTAAATCTTCTCCCTGTTATTCATCTTGGCAGATAGCAGGCCATTCATTGCTTTTTTTACTTTTTTACTTAAATAAGATGAACAAATTTCATAAATTTCATATATACAGATTTAGGAGCATAGTGATACTTCCAACCCTCCCTCCTACTCATGATCCTACACTCCCTCTGTGGGGAGCAACCTGGACTAGACTAAGTTACTGGAAATAAGACTTATTCTATGTATCTGCTCTCCCACAATATGGCGCTGAGAAGGGAGAAACAGCTTCTACACAGCTGCCTCCAGTTGAACCAATAAACTGTAGGACCTGCTCCTGATTGGAGGAGAGCAGCGTACTCAGCGTGTGGGTAGCAGAGTTGGGATTGGTGGAAGAGGACTATAAAGGAGGAGAGAGACAACATGCACCAGGAACATCTAAGGGGAACATCTATCTGAAGGAACACCTGAGCAGCCCCCGAGAGAGCCGGCCGGCGGTGTGCCACTCCCCCGCGGAAGTGGGGAAAGTGGCAGGGGGAACCGCCTTTCCACGGAGGTGGAAGGGACGGTAGCCAACCCGGGAAGAACCAGCAGCAAACCCGGGGAGGGCCGAGCAGACGAAAGAACAGCGCAGGGTCCTGTGTCGTTCCTCCACGAAGACGGGGAGCGACACCCTCCTCCTTCCTTTCTTATTCTTTTTTTTTAAAATTTTTACAATGACATACTTTCAGTTTTTTTATAATAATAAGTTTAACCCTCCACTAAGTATTCAACAAATAGCAAGAAGAAAAAACCCACTGTTCCTCATCATAGAGATAAGGGCTGTAAACAATAATCAAATCTCAGAATGTCAATTTCACTCATATATGTTACATTTTTTGTGCTCTATTAGTTACCACGGATAAGTGAAAACGTATGATATTTGTCTTTTGGGGACTGACTTACTTCTTTAAGTATAATGGTTTCCACTTATATCCATTTTGTTGCAAAAGACAGGATTTCATTCTTTTTAATAGCATTTTTTTTTGACAGGCAGAGTGGACAGTGAGAGAGAGAGAGACAGAGAGAAAAGTCCTCCTTTGCCATTGGTTCACCCTCCAATGACCACCGCAGCCAGCGCACTGTGGCCGGTGCACTGCGCTGATCCCAAGGCAGGAGCCAGGTGCTTCTCCTGGTCTCCCATGGGGTGCAGGGCCCAAGCACTTGGGCCATCCTCCACTGCATTTCCCTGGCCACAGCAGAGAGCTGGCCTGGAAGAGGGGCAACCAGGACAGAATCCGGCGCCCCAACCGGGACTAGAACCCGGTGTGCCGGCGCCGCAAGGTGGAGGATTAGCCTAGTGAGCCGCAGTGCCGGCCCTTTTTTATAGCATTTTTTACATTCTTTTTTACATAGTGTATATCTACTACATTTTCTTTATCTAGTCATCAACTGATGGACATTTGGGTTGATTCCATTTCTTAGCTATTATGAATTGAGCTGTAATAAACATGGGGGTACAGATCACACTTCTGTATGTTGCTTTCATTTCATTTGGGTTAAATTCCCAGGAGTTGGATGGTTGGGTCATATGATAGATTGTTTTCAGCTTTCTGAGGAATCTCCAAACTGTCTTTCACAATGGCTGTACTAGTTTGCAATCACAACAATAGTGGATTCTGGAACATTTTTACACATGTGCTCCACCAGCATTGATTGTGTGTGATAGCTATTCTAGCTGGGATGAGATGAAACCTCATTATTGTTTTGATTTTCATTTCTCTGGTGGCTAGTGATCCTGAGTATTTTTTCATGTGTCTGTTGGCCATTGAAATTTCATCTTTTCTGGCCAGCACCGCGGCTCAATAGGCTAATCCTCTGCCTTGCGGCGCCGGCACATCGGGTTCTAGTCCCAGTCGGGGCGCCGGATTCTGTCCCGGTTGCCCCTCTTCCAGGCCAGCTCTCTGCTGTGGCCAGGGAGTGCAGTGGAGGATTGCTCAAATGCTTGGGCCCTGCACCCCATGGGAGACCAGGAGAAGCACCTGGCTCCTGGGTTCGGATCAGCGCAGTGTGCCAGCCGCAGCGGCCATTGGAGGGTGAACCAACAGCAAAGGAAGACCTTTCTCTCTGTCTCTCTCTCTCACTGTCTACTCTGCTGTCAAAAATAAAAAAAAAGAAATTTCATCTTTTCAAAAATGCTTATTCAAGTCCTTTGTCTACTTCTTTTTTTGTTGTTTAAGATTTGATTTATTTATTTGAAAGATAGAGTAACGGACAGAGAGAGGGAGAAACAGAGAGAAAGGTCTTCCATCTGCTGGTTCAATCCCAAAATGGCCGTATCAGCCAGAGCTGAGCCGATCTGAAGCCAGAAGCCAAGAGCTTCTTCCAGATTTCCCACGTGGTGCAGAGTCCTAAGCACTTGGGCCATCTTCCACTGCTTTCCCAGGCCACAAGCATGAACCAGTGTTCATATGGGATGCCTGCACCACAGGTGGAGGCTTACCCCACTACACAACAACACCAGCCCCCTTTTCCCACTTCTTAACTGTATTGTTTGTTCTGCTGTTGTTGAGTTCTTTTTAAAAATATATTTATTTATTTGAGAGGCAGAGTTACAGAGGCAGGGGCAGAGGCAGAGAGAGAGATCTTCCATCCACTGCTTCAATCCCCAAATTGCTGCAATGGTTGGCTGATCCAGAGCCAATAGCTTCATTAAGCTCTTCCACATGAGTGCAGGGGCTCAAGGACTTGGGCCATCTTATAATGGTTTCCCAGGCCATAACAGAGAGCTGGATCAGAAGTGGAACAGACAAGTCTTGAACCAGTGCCCATATGGGATACCAACATTGCAGATGGCAGATTTACCTGCTATGCCACAGTGCCATCCCCTGTTGAGTTTCTTGAGCTCTGTAGTTTCTTGATATTAATGATTTATCAGTTGCATACTTTGCAAATATTTTCTCCCATTCTGTTGATTGTCTCTTCACTTTGTTGTGTGTTTATTTAGCAGTGCAGAAGCATCTCAGCTTGATGTAATCCCATTTGTTTATTTGGCTTTGATTGCCTGTGCTTCTGGGGTCTTTACCAAGAATTTTTTGCCAATGTCTTGCAGTTTCCCCAGTGTTCCTCTCTAGTAATTTGATGGCATCAGGTCATAGATTTAGATCTTTGATGAATTTAGAGTTGATTTTTGTTTAAAGTGTAAGGTAGGAGTCTTGTTTCATACTTCTGCATGCACAGATTCAATTTCCCCAGAACCATTTATTGAAGAGACTAGACTGTCTTTGGTCCAGGGATTTATTTCTGTTTCTTTGTCAAATATTAGTTGGTGGTAGATGTGTAGATTGATTTGTGGGGTTTCTATTCTGTACCATTAGTCTACATGTCTGTTTGTTTTTGTGCCAATACTAGGCTGTTTTGATTATGACTACCCTATAGTATGTCTTAAAATATGGTATTATGATATCTACAGCTTTTTTTGTTGTTTAATGTTGCTTTGTAAGATTTATTTTTGTTTATTTGAAGGCAGAGTAACACAGAGAGAGGGAGAGACAGAGACAGAGTGAGACTGATCTTTCATTACTGATTCACCACCTCCCCACCCCTTAATAACCTCAATGGCTGGCAGGCAATGGGACAGGCCAAAGCCAGGAGCCAGGAACTCCATCTGGGTCTCCCACATGAGTAGCAGAGAGCAAGTCCTTGGGCCATCTTCCAGTGCTTTCCCAGACACATTTGCAGGGAGCTGGATTGGAAGCAGAGCAGTCAGAACTCAAACCTGTGCTCCAATATGAGACAATGCCAGGTCCCACACATTGCTTTTTTATTTACCACACTCTTGTTCAACCACCTATAAAATCTCTATCAACAAATAATTTGCCCCTTTACAATGTTCAACTCAGATTTTAGTCCTTGTCACCTTGTCTCCAGTTCTTAAATAAAAGAAATAAGAATAGCATCTTATTTTTAACCAATGACTGGGTAATTCAGTCTTTAATTGACTGTGTTGCTTACACATTGCTGCCTCAGCTCCTGCTTCTGTTTAGTATTGATTACTGGTGTGAATGCATAACTCCTAGAGCGCTGCCCACTTGTCTCATGGAACAATTGCAACCCTCGTGTTTAACTTCACTTCTTAACACCACCCCTGGTATTTCTACTGTCTCATTTACATTTAAGGGTCTTCATGTTAATCACATTCATTTGTATTCATTCAAAAACTGACATAGTATTTGCATTTGTGTAGTTCCTGAGGTAGGCCCTGGGAATGCCATGGAGTGCAAAGAAGCCCTCGCTCCTGTCCTCATGAACTTGACCATATTATAAAGGTAATAGACAATTCTCAGGTCTTCATTTGTGTATCTATATGGCTATAGCCCCAAAGGCTTAATTTATTTCAATATAATAAACTTCTTTTGCTGAAAATATTTTTTTTCCTTCTGACAACTTGAAAATACTAGATAAAATTGCTTTGCAAACACTTTTTAAAAACTCATAGTGTTGTGGACGGTGGGGTCCCCAGATGGATTTATTCCAAGTTCTTCCTTCAATGCATAAAATAATTCAAAGTAGAGGCATACAGATGTGCATGGAAACAGGATTTATTCAAGGCAAAGCGACAGTTCAGGAAAGCTTGAAAGAATGAGAGAATGAACAAAAAGCCACAACACAAAAAGATCCCATACAAGAGAAAAAACTCCTTACAAATAAAAAAAAGCCTTCAACAAGATTAGGCAAAACCTTTAACTAGAGGCGTGGGGGGTGATGTCTGGGGTGCAGCTTAATTGAATAGTCAAAAGGGGGTGGAGTTTGGTGGCAGTACTCGAGTACTGCCTATTTCCATGCCCTGTTTGCAAATATGGGAAGCGTCACAGCATCAGGTGCATCACAGGAGTGGGCGTGCCAGCCATAGTCATTTTAGTACAATGACCCAAGATCATCAGGGACACATCTTGCAGCCACTTGGCATTTCCAGTTGGCACTGATTCTGATTTTAACATTATGAAACTTGCAGTTTCCACCACACAGAAAGGGAGGCTTAGGTGAAACACAGAAAGAAGGTTGTCACGTGGGCCTGCTGGGCTGCCATGCAGGCAGGGCTATTATGCAGGGGTTGCCCATGGCTGTCCCATAACTGGTTGGCCAGTGGAGCCATCCCACAGTGTGGTGGGTCATTCTGGATTTCTCAGACACTAGCCTCTGCTGCAGGGGTCAGCCAGAGCTGACACTGCAGAGATTAACTGCAGCTGTCACATCAGCCCCTTTCTGCCAGCTAATACTACCTACATTCCCATATCAATAGCTGGTTGGCTGATAAGAAGAAAAATAATTAGGTTTGATTTGAATAGGTGTGATTTGTTCTAAGAAAAGAGGGTATCAAAGTCTGCACCCCAGGGGTGCTACGGGCAGGTTTTCAATGAGCCTTAGTGAGAGTGGATGAGGAAAGAATCCTGGAGCTCACAGAGGTGAGATCAGGTTAGAAAACCCTACAGGGAACTGGAATCACAGAGTACTGTGGGTCTGGCACTGTGGTGCAGCAGGTTAAGCTGCTGCCTATGACACTAGCAACCCATGAGTGTAAGTTCAAGTCCCAGCTGGTCCACTTCCAATCCAGCTCCCTGCTAATTCATTCACCTGGGAAAGCAACATAAGATAGTCCAAATACTTTGTTCCCTACCAGCATCTAGGAGAACTGGATGTTCTAGGTTCCTGCCTTCAGCCTGGCCCAGTCCCAGCCATTGCAGCCATTTGAGGAGAGAACCAGGGGTTGGAAGATTTCCTCCTCTCTGTCTCTCCCTCTCCATCCCCCCCCCCCCCCGTAATTCTGCCTTTCAGATAAGTAAATGAATCTTTTTTAGATTTATTTTATTTATTTGAAAGACAGTTACAGAGAGAGAGGTAGAGACAGAGAGAGGTCTTCCATCCACTGGTTTACTCCCCAGATGGCCGCAAAGGCTGGAGCTGAGCCGATCCGAAGCCAGGAGCCAGGAGCCTCTTCTGGGTCTCCCACATGGGTGCAGGGGCCCAAGGACTTCGGCCATCTTCTACTGCTTTCCCAAGCCATAGCAGAGAGCTGAAGAGGAGCAGCCGAGACTAGAACCAGTGAGATTTAATGCTATAACGAGTACTCAAACAATATATTTCACTTTGTGTTTCTATGTGGGTGCAAACTGTTTAAATCCTTACTTAATGCATACTAAACTGATCCTCTGTAAAAAAAAAAAAAAAGAAATTATCAATTCCCAACTTGACTCTTACTGGGATTAAACATGACAATAGGTCTGCTCTGATTTCATCATCATTTAAAAAAAATCATCTATTATTTTTCACTTTATGTTTCTGTGTGGGAGCAAACTGTTGAAATCCATACTTAGTGTATACTAAGCTGATCTTCTGTATATTAAGATAATCGAAAATGAATCTTGATGTGAATGGAAGGGGAGAGGGAGTGGGAAAGAGGAGGGTTGTGGGTGGGAAGGACGGTATGGGGGGGAAGCCATTGTAATCCATAAGTCGTACTTTGGAAATTTATATTCATTAAATAAAAGTTTAAAAAAAAAAAAAAGAACCAGTGCCCATATGGGATGCTGGCGCTTCAGGCCAGAGCTTTAACCCGCTGCACAACAGCACTGGCCCCGTAAATAAATCTTGAAAAAAAAAAGATATTTCAGGGGGATTAAGTAGCGCTTACTCCATTCCACAGAAAGAATTCTTTCCAGTTTCATGCTCCACTTTGGGTAGAGCAGGAAAAATGTCTTTTCTGAGAATTCATAACTGTAGCCTTCAATCACCTGACACTGGGTCTTGTATTAAAATATGAAGACCATCCAGCTCTTTGCTGTGGCCCAGGAGGGCAGTGGAGGATGGCCCAAGTGCTTGGGCCCTGCACCCGCATGGGAGACCGGGAGGAAGCACCCAGCTCCTGGCTTCGGATCAGCGCAGCGCCGGCCGAAGCGGCCATTAGGGGAGTGAACCAACGGAAGGAAGACCTTTCTGTCTCTCTCGCTGTCTATAACTCTCTGTCTCTCTCTCTCACTGTCTAACTCTGCCTGGCCAAAAAAAAAAAAAAAATATATGAAGACCAAAGATCCTCAGAACAAAAGTGTAATTTAAAGTATTGCAGACAGTTCACAGAACAAATGCAAATAGCTCCTTAACATACAGCATGATGATAAACTCCATTCATAATAAAAGCACACTGGGGTGCCATTTTACTGCTACTATACTGAACTGGCAAAAACACCAGAGTTCTCCATCTTTACTGCTGCTGTGGTAAAGCGAGCATTCTCATTTATTGCTTTTGGTATTACAGATGCTTGAATCCAGTGAAGCAGAACATCTAATAAACTTATATATACCTACTTTTCATGCATCAATCCCATTTCTAGGAATCTATCCCAAAAATACATCAGAAAAAATACAAATTGCTACCAGCACCTGGCTAACAATCACAGTTCTATTTATTGTAGCAAAAGACTGAAAATAACCCACATGTTCCTTAAGAACTAGATTGACTACATTACTGTAATAGAGTACTAGAGATAGACTGAATATAAATTTCAGAATTCTGCTGTGTGCTGTTTATTAGAAATATATCAATCATAAAAGAACTTGAAAACAATTGAAAGTAAAAGAATAGAAAAAGATACCTCAGACAAACATTGATCACAAGAAAAGGAGCAGGGGCAGCATTGTGACAGTGGATTCAGTCACTGCCTGCCACACTGGCATCCCAAATGTGCTCGGGTTCATGTCCCAGCTGTTCCGCTTTATGATCAGCTGTCTGCTAATGTACCCGGAAAAACAGCAAAATATGGCCCACCTTTGTGGGAGATTCAGATGAAGTTCCTGGTCCTGGTTTTGGCTTGGCCCAGCCCTGGCCTTTGTAGCCATTTGGGAAATGAACCAGCAAATGGAAGCTCGCTCTCTCTCTCTCTCTCTCTCTCTGTAACTATGCCTTTCAAATAAATAGCAAATCTTTATTTTAAAAAGAGGACTAGGTTAATAAATGAATTTTAGACAGAATAGAATTTCATACCAAAATTATAAAAGGGGCTGGCATTTGGTGTAGCAGTGAAGAAGTGACTTAGGATGAGTGCATCGCATATTGGAGTGCCTGAGTTTGAGTTTGAGTTTGAGTTCCAGCTCTGCTCCTGATTCCAGCTTCCTGCTAATGCAAGCCCCGGAAGACAGCAGCTGATGACTCGAGTAAATGAATCTCTTCCACCCATTTGTGGGAGACCTGGCCTGAATTCCGAGGGCCTGATGCAGACCTAGCTGTTGTGAGCATCTGGGCAGTAAAGCAGCAGATGGGAACTCTCTCCCTGTCTGTCTCTCTCTCTCTGCCTTTCACATAAATTTTAAAACTGCAAGACAAGTTAAAAATATTACATGAGAGAAAGAAGATTATGGTATATCTGTAAGTGATTAATTTCATCAAGGTTTTTGTACAAGGTTTTGCACAAGCTGACAGAACCCTCACTGTCAATCTATTTCGAATGACTTCAAAGTGAAGCAGAATAAATTGAATGAATGCAGAAATCATTAACAAAGTTCCAGAATCTGCTTAGATTAGGGTTTTCCAACCTTGTCTACATCACACATTCATTACATACTCTAACATTTGTGTAGTTTTAGAGGTACATGAATGAGGCTACTCATGACCAGTGAAAACCAGCCCAGAGGTTCTGGCCTTTCCTTGCAGGCCCTAAGTGGAACTGCACCTTGGACTTGCATGTAACCTCTTTGTGACTAAGCAGCACACCCAGTGCATTGCCTGATAGCTCTGTTTCATATATGATCTTTGGAGGTAGTGACTCCAACAGTAGAATTGACCAGAAGCAAGCAATATAAGAAGCCTTTAGGAATTGTTCTAAAGAACCCACAAATCTAGCTTGCAGAAGTTTGTGCTTGCTAACTCCTTAAAGCAATTTTTGTGTCCCCATATCAAGGAAAAATTGCCTATAATAGCACTGCATCACTGAGGAGGGCACGTGTTCCAATGCCACTTTGTGTAGCCATGGGATAGGTAACAGATTGGAAACACTTTCTTGTGGCAATGTCACAGGACAAAAGAGTCCCTGACAGAAGCACGCCATACCAGCTGCCACCTGGGCTTAGCAAGAATCTTCCCCCACTGCCAGGACAAGGTCTGCTCTGAGGAGTGACTGCCGGGTGTCACCAACATTCCCTTTTTCTAGTAAGATGCTTTTGTTCCTACCAACCTATTCATTTTTCATCACTGTGTAGGAGGGGGATAAGAGGTGACATAGTGGGGGTCGGCGCTGTGGTGCAATAGGTTAAAGCCCTAGCCTGCCTTGCTGGCATCCCATATGGACACAGTTTCAAGTCCTGGCTGCTCCACTTCCCATCCAGCTCTCTGCTATGGCCTGGGAAAGCAGTGGAGGATGGCCCAAGTCCTTGGGCCCCTGTACCCACATGGGAGACCCAGAGGAGGCTCCTGGCTTTGGATCAGCTCAGCTCCAGCTTTCGCGGCCAATTAGGAAGTGAACCAGCAGATGAAAGACCTCTCTCTCTCTCTCTCTCTCTGGCTCTATTTTTCTCTGTAATTCCGTCTTTCAAATAAATAAAATAAACTCTTTTTAAAAAAAAAGAGGGGACATAGTGGCTGGGCCCATATAGCCAGAAATGGCAGAATGAGTAGGGCATCACGCAGAGCGTCCACTTCTGGAAGGGAATTCATGGAGGGCTTGTTGTCGTTGGTTATAGAGGGTGGGGTTCTGGAGAGTAAGAAGCATGTGTGGTGTGCTTGTGTAGGTGCACCATGTTGCCAGACCAGGATTGTTCATGCTTAGACTACCTGGGGAGGGAGAAACGCCTCTGCCTGGTTTAAGTTACAGATCTGTTGGGCCTTTGCTATTGTAAGCTGGTCTGCATCTTAACTACTAATAGATTCCAATAACACAAAGAAAAAAAGTCACAGAGGACATACACCAGAATATTCTTATCTGCTATTTTTAGAATTGTGAAAAAAACCACAAGCAACCCAAAACTCATCAACTATAGAATGGACAACAACATTGTAGTCTATCAGAATAGCGAGAAAAAAGGGAGGGAGGAGATAAATACATGCGTCAACTAAGCCACAATCATGATGTTGAGTGAAGAAAAATCACAGAAAATAGCACACAGAATGATTCCATTTATGTCAAGTTTTAATAGAGGCAGAACTAAAAGATTTATGATTTAGTAACCTTCTATTGTGATGGTGAATTTCATGTATCAACTTGACTGGACCCCAGGGTGTCCACACATTTGGTCAAACATTATGCTGGCTGTTTCTATGAGAGTGTTTTTTGGATGATATTAACATTTAAATTGGAGGCCTGAATAAAGCAGCCTGCCTTCCACACTGTAGGTGATCTTCATCCAGTTAAAGGCCTGAATAAAACACAAACTTGACTTTCTCGCCACAGTAAGAAAAAATTTGTCCTGTTCTGTGGCTTTCAAATTGCGATAAATAACTTTTTTTGTCTTCAAATTCAAACTGAAACATCAGTTATTTCTTTCCTTTTTCTTCTAAAGATTATGTATTTGAGAGGTAGAGTAATACACAGAGAGAGGGAGAGATGAAGAGTAAGGTCTTCCACCTGCTGGTTCACTCCCCAAATGGCCGTAGTGGCCAGGGCTGGGCCAATCAAAAGCCAGGAGCCAGGAGCTTCTTCTGGGTCTCCCAGGCCAGTGGAGGTGCTCAAGCACTTGGGGTATCTTCCACTGCTTTCTCAGGCCTTAAAAGAGAGCTGGATTAGAAGTGGAGCATCCAGGGCCAGCGCTGTGGCACAGCGGGTTAACGCCCTGGCCTGAGGCGCCTGCATCCCATAAGGGCACCGGTTCTAGTCCCAGCTGCTCCTCTTCTGATCCAGCTCTCTGCTATGGCCTGGGAAAGCAGTAGAAGGTGGCCCACGTCCTTGGAACCCTGCATGCACGTGGGAGACCTGGAAGAGGCTCCTGGTTCCTAGCTTCGGATCGGCACAGCTGTGGCCATTGCAGCTACCTGGGGAATGAACCATCAGATGGAAGACCCCTCTCTCTCTCTGCCTCTTCTCTCTCTGTGTAACTCTGACTTTCAAATAAATAAATAAATCTTTAAAAAAAAAAAAAAAAAGAAGTGGAGCATCCAGGACTTGAACTGGCACCCTATGGGATGCAGTGCTGCAGGCGGCCGTTATACCTGCTATGCCACAGTACTGGCCCCAGTTCTTTTTGGATTTTGCACCTGCCAGCCTTTGGACTGGAACTACACTGTTGGTTTTCCTGGATCTCCATTTAGCTGATTCCCCCCAACCATCTTGGTATTTTTCAGTGTCCATCATTGCTGGAGCCAATTCTTTAAAGAAATCTTTTTCTCTGTTTACACGCATCCTACTGAATCTGCATCTCTGGAGAACTCTGACCACTACAACCACTGAAAAACAGAAAAAGAATGACTATCAAGAAATTCAAGGTTGGGGTTAGCACTGTAGTGCAGTGGGTTAAGCTGCTGCATGCAGCGTTGGCATCCCATATCAAAGGGCTGGTTTGAGTCCTGACTACTCTGCTTCCCATCCAGCTCCCAGCTAATGTGGCTGGGATGGCAGCAGAAGATGACCCAAGTACTTGG
Organism: Oryctolagus cuniculus; assembly: GCF_964237555.1. Taxonomy (NCBI): domain Eukaryota; kingdom Metazoa; phylum Chordata; class Mammalia; order Lagomorpha; family Leporidae; genus Oryctolagus; species Oryctolagus cuniculus. The sequence goes on along the minus strand of NC_091432.1, from coordinate 154,508,709 downwards.
TTCCCTACTGCCACATGGGTGACCCAGATGGAGTTCTTGGCTCCTGGGTTCATCCTGGTCCAGTCCCTGGCTATCGCAGTAATTTGAGGAGTGACCCAAGAGATGGAAGATCTCTCTCCTTCTCTCTCTCTCTCTCTGATGTTCTGCCTTTCAAGTAAATAAATGCATAAATCTTAAAAAGAAAAAAAGAAACACAAGGTAGAGGTCATATCTGCAAGCATTCAAGAATAGACACATGGGGGGCGGTAAAGTTCATGACTATGCTCTGCTTCTTCCTCACTGTGATGAACTTCATGAATGACCACATTTTATTGGCTTTTTCTTTAGGATTCATTTATTCATTTGAAAATCAGAGTTACATAGAGTGAAGGAGAGAGATAGAGAGAGAGAGAGAGACAGACAGAAAGAGAGAGAGAGATCTTCCATCCACTGGTTCAGTCCTCTAAAGGCCAGAATGACCAGAGTTGGGCCAGGCTGAAGCCAGGATCCTGGAGATTCTTTGGGGTCTCCCATGTGGATTCAGGTGCTAAAACACTTGGGCCATCTTCTGCTGCTTTCCCAGGCACATTAGCAGGGAGCTGAATTGGAAGTGGAATAGTCAGGACACAAAGTGACTCCCATATGGGATTCCAGCACTGAAGATGGCAGCTTAACGTGCTGCACCACAATGTCTACCCACTTTTTTGGCCTTTAAAATGTACTTTTATTTCATGTCATAATTTTCTATGAACATTTCACAATAAACTTTTTAAAATTCAAACAGTTTCAGCTTTGAAAAGAAAAGTTAAAGCTTCCATGGGCACATAGAAAATGGTAGGGAGTGGAGATATCATGAGTGTTCTTCCAGATTCTGTTTCTGTCACTAATGGGCTTCATGTTTATTTTTTAAGCACATGAAGGACATCTAAATAAGAACATCTTTGTCCACCAGAGAAAGAGTGTTTAGATCCTCCTTGAAAGTGGTATTAGTTCAGCTGCTCCTAAAGCAGAATGGAGCACCATTATGTGACCTATGTCACATACTGAGGTCATTACCCACAGAGTGGCAGGTACTGGAGACACACCCCACTCCTAAGATGACCCAAATCACCCACTTCACCCACTGAGGTCATTACACCCACAAAGGGGCTAGTACTAGAGACACAGACACACCCACCAACAAGTTGGTGCTGAGCTTTTTTGGTTAATTCCACTGGGATTATCTCAGAAAAGAAAATTTTTAGTCTTTAAAAATAGATAACTGATCATAAGAAAGCAAGTGTGAAATCATTGAATCAAGTGTCAAGGCAAATAATTCAGTTCATTCAGTTCTGATTTAGTCATAACTCATTAAAGGAAAAGTTTAAAATCCGAAAATAACTCTTCATAACAGTGTGTAATGTGAAGCTGGATGCTCCAGTTTGGTTCAAAATCTTCCCACAGCTAACTTGGGTATTTGGAAAGTCATGTCCTCTATAGTGGGAGTTGGTATAAAAATTATATTTAATGTGGAGAGACATTATTTCTGGCCAACCTATTGATTAAGACAATTAGGTGGCTATTTTTTTTGGAGGTGGTTGTATGTGTACATATGTGGGATTTGGGCAGTGATTATATACATATCATTTATTAACTGCCTACTACGTATCCAGGAGCTGATGTGGTACACATTTTACTAACCTGGATTAAAACTCCTACTTGACTTGGCCATTTGTTCTTGAGCGTCCATGGTTGGAATGCTCCATTGTGTCTCCACCACCCTTGCCTATGTGCCCAACTATTGCCTTTCCCCACATGCCTTAATTCTGTGCATCCTTGTCTGTTGGGTCACTTTCTCTCTTGCCCTAGCTTCCTCAGAGGCCTCCTTGCCTGGATCTCCACTGGGCAGTCCTTCAGATTTCAGATGGCGCTTTCTATTGAATCCTGTAAACAGGATCTTCCCTCTTTCCTTTTTGCAGGAAGCAATTGAGAACAGCTCTAGATCCCAAACTCCTTAACATGCTTTATTTATCAGAAGAGTTTAGTATAATAAAGATTCTACTTTATTGTCAAAGGTTAGATTTACTGTAGGAGTCTCCCTTTGTCTTCTGGAAGGAAGACTAAGTGTCTCTCTCAGATTCTTGCCCAAGTAGTAATGGAGATGAAAAATTCCATTATGTCTCTAGAATATCACTTAAAGATACCCATGAATGTGTTTGTTCAAGAGTAAGGGCTATATAAGTACATATAGAAAGAAAAATGTTGATATAAGGAAAGTAAGCCAATCTCAGAGGGAAAACCAATTCTTGGTTTCTGTGAAGCTGGGGACTTAGACAAGTTGCAAGTTTCATGAGTTACAGTTCATGACTCTGCTTGTGTCCAGCACCACTGTGGGTGGCAGAATCTCAAATGCACATGTGGTGTTCTAGGATGCTAAGTCCTGAACTTTGTATCTCAAGATTCATAGAGAATATGTCTGTTTGTGAATTACTCAGTGTTAATGTTGCCTTTAGATAGTTAACAGCTGAGGTTCAAAGAGCATGGGAGCAGCAGTGAGGATGTATGAAACACCCAAGGAGCTTTGTCCGATTTCCTGGTATGTGGCTGCTCAATAGTCCATATCCAAGAAAGAGAACAGGATTACAGAATGTGACTCAGAGTAGACATCCATCAATCCTTAGGAGGTTAGTATTGAACCAACTTTCAGAATTCAGAAATATAAAGAAATGTGACTTTTTCTCATGTTTTCAGAATTCTAGGACAAATCTATGTCTCCCCATCTTTGCTCTATCCGTTTAACAATTGTATGGTTACCTTACTCTAGTTTGGTAAATTTTTTCATTTTTTCAAGTGCACCAAGAACTTAAGATTTGTAAACACATCTATTTGACACACTACTATCTTCTTTGTTCACTCTTGTCTGTCTTTCCCTTTCTCTCATACATGCGCACACACACACACACACACACACTCAATATGCTATCTTCCTAAGGTTGACAGACCAGGAACAGGGTTAGGTGGCCCTTGGTTTGTTGGCACACCTGCCCCTTGCATTTCATTTGTATGGCTGACTAGTGATTTCTGTCAGTTTAATTTGGTCACTGCTAAACACAGCATAGAAGACTCTCATGCACACAAAATAAAATTTATATGTAGCCCTGATTTGGAAAGGAACAAAAGTGTGAGCAGAGTTGAAAGAATTTTACACAGAAATATGGTTCCAATCAAAGCTGAGAAATACTGTGAACCAAAAGACTGTCACTTGCCTTTTATTATAAATCGGATGCACTAGCAAAGGCCTTGAATTGTTCGGCTCTGGTTACATCTCCATAAAATAGTCCTCTCTAAGGAGCTATTTCAACCTTTTTTATATAACACTCATTATAAATTAATTCTCCCTGACAACTAACTAGGGAAATATTTTAATCTAGGCAGACAAAATCATACTCATCTAAGAAGCCACTGTAAATTCTATGTTCTGCTATTAGAAATGATTTCATTAACGTTCAGAAGTGATTTGCAAACTAATGTTGTTTTGATGTTTTTAATGCACAGCCTAGTTGCTGGATTCATTTGCAGAATTAGTCCTTCTTGATTCACATTACACTGGGAGCAATCCTGGGGAATGATAGTGAAATGAATCCTTTTGCATGTTTCGATTACCTGTATTATTATCACTGCCCCCCTAAAAGACTTAAAAATTACATTTTTTTGGAAATAGGATAAAGGCAAATATTATTTTGTGCAGTCAAATAAATACAAAAACAACACAAAATGTTTCAAAGAAACCAGAGACATCTACCCATGGGTGGGGAGGGAGGGTTTTCTTTTTTTCTAGAAACCAATAGATTAGGTTTGCCACTTTAAAATCACAAGTAACAGAGGTTTCGGCTGAGGAAATATTGGAAACAGAATTATGTTTCTGTGTTCCATGCATAAAGCATCAGCAAATAATACAGTGGTTGCTGAACAGTTGTTTCTTTGGGGAGGGATTTTGCCAGTGTGCTTTGTGGCTTTGGAATTCTCGTGAGCAAAGTGATAAAGGTGATGAATGTCTGTTTTGAATTAACTCCTGTTACCGTGAAGTGCCAGTTGATCCGAGCTTTTTCACTCATGACAATTCAAATGTATCCCGTGATTTTTTTATAAGAATGTTGGCAATACCTGTTAGAAATGTTATAACTGACAAGAAGTTCCCCTCCCTGGAGATAAACGATGGGGATCATTGAATTGATTTTGGAAATGGCATTGACAGATTGCAATGGGCAGTCTGCAATTGCTCAGTTGTAAAGTAACTCCCTAGTGTGTCCTGTTCATTCTCAACACCAATTTCATCCAAGGTTGAGATTTTGGAACAAACCAGAAAGGGAAAGACATGTATTTTTATGCCTTCTCAAGTCAATTTGTGAAATAGCTTTGATTGTTATAAATTGCACATGAAAATTATACTTTTCTGACACTACAGTGAATTATAAAATGTTTAAGAGTTGAAAGAGACATGAAAGATCACCTTCACTTTGCCCTAAAGAACCACTGGTCAGAGGAGGTGACATCATCTGTCAGTTACTTGGTGGAAAGTCCTGACATGGCACTTAGCACAGTATATATTTCTTAGTTTGGGCTACTGTTACAAGTTACCATAGACCTGGTAGCTTAAACAAAAAACAATCATAGCTCATAGTTCAAAGGTTGAGAAATCCAAGATCAAGATTCTATGTCTTGTGAGGACCTACTTCATGATTTGCAGGTGGCCATCTTCTTGTTAAGTCCTTACAAGGAGGAGAACAGACAGAAGGGAAGCAAGTTCTCTCCTTTCTCTTCTTTTTTTATTTTTTTTGACAGGCAGAGTTAGACAGTAAGAGAGAAAGACAGAGAGAAAGGTCTTCGTTCCATTGGTTAACCCCCCAAATGGCCGCTACGGCTGGCGCACTGTGCTGATCCGAAGCCAGGAGCCAGGTGCTTCCTCCTGGTCTCCCATGTGGGTGCAGGGACCCAAGCACTTGTGCCATCCTCCACTGCACTCCCGGACCACAGCAGAGAGCTGGAATGGAAGAAGAGCAACCGGGACAGAATCTGGAGCCCTGACTGGGACTAGAACCCAGGGTGCCAGCACCGCAGGCAGAGGATTAGCCTAGTGAGCCACGGTGCCAGCCTCTCCTTTCTCTTCTTATAAGATCACTAATCTCATCACAAGGATTCCATCCTCACAGCCTGATTACTGCCCCATCTCCAAATACCATTACATCATGGATTAATGTTTTAATATATAAACTTAGGGAGGAAAAAACACAAATATTTAATACATTTAATCCATAATAATACAGTATAGAGTAGGGGCTAAGTGTGTTTACACATGTATTAAGGGGAAAAGTACAGATACAGAAATGTGGCATTTCACCCTGGAAAATATACCCTCCTCCCATTATAGCACACAAAGGGAACAGAGAGAAGGAGAGTCCTTATGGCAATGCAATATTGTTCTCATAAATCCCAGTCCTCATGTAGGGTGAAGGAGGGAGAAGGGAAAATAAAAGGAAGGAAGAAACTTTTACTACAGGACCTGCATGTAGAACCCTAATCATCTGGGGCTAATTCTTGGCACAACAAGGCATGTCAGAGCCTGAATTATGAGGTCAGCTATCCCCATAAGTGAAAGAAAGTTCATAGCTGAGTATCCGGAAGGTAATTGACACATGGGAGTGAGTAATTACTGTTGTAATCTCCCTCCTGAAAGACTAAGAACACAAGTATGATATTCTCTTAATTGGGCTTTAATCTGAAAATGGCATAACAAGACTTTAAGTTTCAAAAGAAAAGGAAGGAAAAAATCTCTTTTCCAGACATCTACAGAAGGCTATCCTACAGAATAAAGCATGAAGCTTGCCACTGACTCTCTTACTAGGATTCCCTATCTATGGTTTTAGTGGATCTTATCTTCAGTAGTACTGTAGGAGAGAAGCTAAAGGCTCAGCTCATGGAGCCAAGCACTCCAGGTACCAATCATGCACTTACACTTATTACTCATATTTCCTTAACAAGTGGCTTTATGCCTAAATTCCTCTATCTATAAAAGGGGGGGGGTGAGCAAAAATAGTATCTACCTCATGGAATTGTTCTAAGGATTAGATTAAATAACATGTACATGCTAAGTTAGATTCTTGTTAATACTATAGAATTGTTAAAGAGGCCTCTTAAATTCTCTTTTGCACCTATATAACATCATAGTACTTGCCAGCACAACAAACTGAGTTCATAAGGAAAAACATGGTAGTTTCTTTACCTCCAGGAAAGAGACTTAACATTTCGTTTTCCTAAAATATCTCAAGGGGAAGTCTTGCAGTTTGTGTTATTGTTCCTAGTTTTCCTATGCTCCACCCAGTGAGTGATGTACTTCCCTACCCAGCAGCATGAAACACAGCCGTGTGATGGGTTCTGGACAATGAACCGTGCGCAAGAGTGATGCCTGCAGCTTTCAAACAGCAGTTAAGGGTCATTTCACGGTTGCGACATTGCTGTCTTTCCCTTTGCCACTAGGCTGGGTAGGGCTGGATTTGAAAACCTGGATCCACAAATGAAGAAGATGTGAATTGGAGCCACATCTAATCTGCAATTCAAACAAAACATGGACACAAAACAAACCTTTGTGTTGTAAGCCCACTGAGAATTTGCAGTTGTTTGTTGGTATAGCATAATTTGCATAAACTGACTGATACAGGGGAGGATGGGGAAGAAGGAAGAGTGTTTGTTAAGGTAAAGGTAGATATTGTCTATCTGTGAGAGGGAGAAATGTCCAAGACTGTCAAGGTGTGTTTTTCAGGAACCCAAACCTATTCCTCCTACCTTGCTATTTCTCTGCCTAATATAAGAGGCCGAGCTGAAGAAAACAAGCAACTTGATGCATTTGAGCAGGAAGAAATGCTAGTAGCATAAGCTTCTGGACTCCACAGTCATGCTCCTGGGTATCCGTCCTCAAAGGACAGACTATATTGACTCGCCCTCCTCCCTCCCACCCCCCTCCCCAGCACATCACAGTGTCCATCATAGATGGAAAGCTTAAGGGATCTCCCTAAAAGATCTGTGCTGGGTAAGCCTCACCCCAGGACTTTACCCCAGTCCTTTTGGAGTTGAGAACCCCCAGGTGTGACTGAGATTGAATTTTTCACCACCCTAACAAGATCAGAAGTTGGACTGAAAAGAGTGAACTAATATGAAATGTCTTGCATGCAGTTGGGCTGGCTGTGAGTCCCTGCCTGCTGTGTGCTTGAGTCTAGAGTTGTCACTTCCATTTTAGAACTCTTTTTGAAAACCATGATTTTTAAAAAAAATGTTAGCAAATATATTTCCTGGGTATTGAAGCAACAACTGATTAAGCATCATTTGGCATAGTCTCTGTGGAAATAAATTCCTAACATGCCAATATATTATAATGATTAACATACAATTATTGTTTCATTGGTTGGTATCTTAATCTCCTCCACTTTAGAACTCTTTGGATGGTTGACTTACATCAAACCAACTTTCCTAATGGATAGGGGCCAATTTTTAAATACTTAAGCTGCATTTTAGTATCCTGAATACAATTTTCCTGACCATGAGTTTTAAAATTAAAACATTTAAATTAGAGATATAAAGAGAACTGCTGCTATTTACTCCTGCAAATCCAAATTTGCTGACCAATTTCTTTTACATTAAAATAATCCCAAATTCATTATTATTCTGTGGAAAGCACTAAACTATTTACTGTATAAATAAAGATATTTTCTGGTAAAATAGAATGTTAATAACAGTGCCACCATGAAGTAATCAGATTGGCAAGAGCCAGCTCCCATTAGCATAGAAACACATTCCTATATTTTCCATCACTGTTTCTCAAATCTTGTTTTTAAAAATACTTTTTCAACTATGTTTTTCCCTAAAAGTCATTTTACCATTTCTCTAACTTTTCTTTATACCTAAACCTCTTAAACTATTGATGCCAACATGAATGGAATTTTATACCTTTACAATTAGCAACAGTTGACGTGTGATCCTGCATCCTGTTGACAGCTTCCCTGGGTTTTCTTCGTACTTCCCAGGCTGCTGCTTCTCAGACTTCTCTGCAGTTCTCCATAATTCCTTCACATTGGAGTACCCAGGACTCAGCCCTTAGGTCTCCTCTCTACACTAAAACTAAAGCTGCTCAACCCTTTGGTGATCTTTTCCAGAGGTTCCGGTAACCTCCTTAATGCTCATGGCTTCATGATATTCATCTTCAGCCTCAACTTCTCCTCGACTCACATATTTAACCACTTTCTCAAGAGCTCTAATCAGACATCTTATACACATCTCAAATTTATCCATGATAGAAACGCAGTTCTTTATCCATTAAATTGCTCTACCCGTATTCTTTCTATCTCAGTACCTGTAAACTTTTGTTCTGGTGACTCAGACCAAATATTTCAGCATTACCTTTGATCTCTCTCACTATATATATCATCTCTATCTCTATCTCTCTCCATTTCCTATCCCTCAGGAAGTTCCCATGGCTCTACCTTTAAAATATGTCAAGAAACTACCTGCTTTGTATCACCAGGGAGGTCCATCACCTTGGGCTTAGACTATCATGATAGGCTCTTAGCTGGCGTTTTGCTTTTAGTTTGGTTCCTTCCTGTTTGCAGACCACTATAAATAAAGCAGCCAAACTGGTCCAGCTAAACTTACAATGAATTCTGTTTACAATCTTGTAGTGGCTCCCCATTTCTTTCAGAATTTAGTCTACAGTCCTTTCAACATAGAGTAAATCCTACCTGTGCCCTTTTCTCTTCCTGGCTGCATCCCTTACCATTCACCCCCATGCTGATTTTGTTTAGCCTGTACTCTTCACTGCTTTTAAAACATATCAGGTGGGGCGGCGCTGTGGCTTAGTAGGTTAAGCCTCTGCCTACAGTGTTGGCATCCCATATGGGTGCTGGCTGCTCCACTTCAAATCCAGCTTCCGGCTAATGGCGGGAAAGCAGTGGAAGAGGCCCAAATGCTTGGGCCTCTGCACCCACATGGAAGACCCAGAAGAAACTCCTATCTCCTAGTAGTGGCCATCTGGGGAGTGAACCAGCAGATGGAAAACCTCTGGGTTTCTCCCTCTCTCTTTCTGTAACGCTGCCTCTCAAATAAATAAATGAATCTTAAAAAAACAAAAGACACATCAGGCACACTCCTGCCTTGGGACTTTGTGCTGGCTATTCCTTCTGCCTAGAATATTTTCCAGTCCAATATTTGCATGGTTTGTTCCACACTTGCCCCAAGTTTTGCTCAAATGTCTACTTCTCAGTGATGACAGCAGATCCCCATGAATCTAGACACCTCCACCTAAAATTCTAACTATTTCTGGCACTCTTGGTTTCCCTTATCTTTCTCTTTTTCTCAGAGTACTTATCCCATTCCGACATACCATATCATGCCTTATTTATGATGCTTGTCTCTTTATTATTTGTGTTCCCTTAGTCAAATATGAGAGCAGGAACTTTTTTGCTTTTCTTCACTGAACACATAAAGTGGTAAGGTGCATATGATAAGCTCAATAAATATCTTTATGGTATGAGCATTTATCATTGAACACATAAAATACTAAGGCGCATACAAGAAGCTCAACACATTTTTTTCAGATTTATTTATTTATTTGAAAGGAGAGCTACAGCAGCCGGCGCCGCGGCTCACTAGGCTCATCCTCCGCCTAGCGGCGCTGGCACACCAGGTTCTAGTCCTGGTCGGGGCGCCGGATTCTGTCCCAGTTGCCCCTCTTCCAGGCCAGCTCTCTGCTGTGACCAGGGAGTGCAGTGGAGGATGGCCCAAGTGCTTGGGCCCTGCACCCCATGGGAGACCAGAAGTACCTGGCTCCTGCCATCGGATCAGCGCGGTGCAACGGCCGCAGCGTGCCGGCCGTGGCGGCCATTGGAGGGTGAACCAACGGCAAAGGAAGACCTTTCTCTCTGTCTCTCTCTCTCACTGTCCACTCTGCCTGTCAAAAAAAAAAAAAAAAAAAAAAAAAAGAAAAGAAAGGAGAGCTACAGAGAGGCAGAGGCACAGAGAGAGACAGAGAGATCTTCCATCTGCTAGTTCACTCCCCCAATAGCCACAGTGGCTGAAGCTGTGCGGATCCTAAGCCAGGAGCCAGGAGCTTCCTCTGGGTCTCCCACATGGGTGCAAGGGCCTAAAGACTTGGGCCATCTTCTACTGCTTTCCCAGGCCATAGCAGAGAGCTGGATTGAAAGCGGAACAGCCGGGGCTTGAACCAGCACCCATATGGGATGCCAGCACAGGAGGCGGCAGCTTTACCCACTGCACCAAAGCGCTGACCCCAGTACATATTTTTTGAGTGGAGGATGAGCATTTAGCCTAATGCTTGGGATAACCATGTCACACAAGAGAGTATCTGGGTTCAGTGCCCAATTCTCCTGGCTGAAGCTCCTGACTCCAGTTTCCTTTCCTGCCAGTGCGGGTCTTGGGAAGCAACAAGTGATGGCTCACGTAATTGACCTTTCATCTACATGGGAGACTTAGATTGTATTCCCAGCTCCTGGCTTTGATTCCATCCCAGCCCTGGCCATTGTGGGCATTTAGGGAGAAAACCAACAGATAGGAGTCACTCTGTCTCTCTGTCTCTCTCTCTCTCTCTCTCTCTCTCTCTCTTCTTCCTCCCTTTCTCTCCCCTCTCCCAGGTGTGTGCATGCATGTCACTGTGTGTTTGCATCTCAAAGAAACAATATTTTAAAAATGTGTTGAGTAATTAGTGGATGAATGAATGAACTGTAGTGCAATATGCTTGTAGTCACAGGCCAAAGTTTGACTGACTCACACTTTAGTGGGGTACGCCTGTGCCAGAGGCTTCTGCCTAACTGGATCAAACACTTGAATAGTCCCAAGAGCAAGCCCCTCCTTAAATGTTGTGCCCAAGTTGCCTCCATATAGTCCCAGCCTGGACAGGTATAATAAAGCCTGTCCCATATTGAGTGATTTTATATTTTACCTCCATTAAATCTAGGCACACACATTTTGTCTTCTTTTTTTTCTTCTTCTTCTTCTACTACTACTATTTTGCACCACTGATAAGAACAGAAAGAGGAAAACTAATCCATTTTCCTCTGAGGAATGCAAGTGTTTTCAGAAAGGGAAGAATCAGGATTGTCATTTTTTTTTAAAAAAAAAAAGTTTATTTCATTGATTTTTTGGAAGACATTAAAATGTAATTATTTACTCTACTTGTTGCTGTTGGATTGAATATTCAATTCAGCTCAGCTCTCTTCCACTCAATTATTAACACTTTGCTTTTCAAACATGCAGAGGTCACTTAGGCACCTGGGAAGCTCTCCCTCGACTTCAGGAGTTACTCTTCAAAGCCTTGCTGAGAGGCAGCCAGCTGTAGACATGTCACTCAGCACATTCAGAAACCCTAAGTGGAACCTCTAGCCTGGCATGAACTCTTTTATATTCACATCATAACGTTGCTGTCTGCTTAGGTATTGATATCAAATTCATCACAGAGAGCCCCCAAAAGGACCCATTGTGTGACCTGGTATCTCAACCATATCTAGAATGCTATCCTCTACCTCTCAGTATAAAAGTTTCCAAGGAGAAAAGGAAGTTCCTTGGGTTTTTACTTATTCATCAGCTTATTTGGTTCCTGCTGTGGCTGCAATTGCAGCAGATATCTGGAATGTCAATAAAGACGAAGTTTACTCCTTCACCAAATTAAAAATCCTCCTGATTGCTTTAATAGGTGAAATTTTATCACTTAGCTTTCATTTATGGCATAGACTGAAACTGGCATTTAAAGTGCATGGCATTATAACTAATATTAGTCATAATAGCAATAACCCACGAGCCAGGAGGTAGTGTGGAAGGAAGCTCAGTGGTTCCTCTCCTGTACAATGTCATTAAAAGCAGCCTTTTTCCCTGTGGTCACAGTTCAATTTAATTTCAGCCCTGAGTGGAAGTGGGCACCTATGATGTGCAGCATCCCTGGTTCATTTTTGAACCACAGTCCTTCATTCACAAGTAACCTGAGCCACCAAAGAACAAAGCTTCCTCTCTCTCTCTCTCTCTCCTGGCATTGCCATCAACCACATGTGGAGTATTTCTGTCCTTTGTAAATGACAAACCAGAGGCACAGGCTCAGAAACAGGCTGCTGTATATTTTGTGTTTTTGTGCAGAGAGCACCTCAAAGAAAAATCCAGCAGGAGCATATGTTTATAGATACTTTTTATATCCCAAAGTGGAAAAAGGAGGGGAGGCCAGTGTGGGATGACAATTTACATTTGAATTATTTATAGGTTAAACACAGACTCCCCTGGAGGAATGTGGTACCCAGCTCCAGGGCAGCCAGAAGGGCCAGCTGATTCCAGAGCACCTTCCTGCTCTGCAGAGTTGGCAGTTCAGGCACACAACTGTTCAGTCAATGGGTTTGCCTTCCACCCTTCTCAGGTTCCAACCAGATTCCCGAGTTACCCACCTGGATGCTCATCCTACACCTGTCCCTAAAACCCAGATTTGCCATAAGCTCGTTTCCATATAAATCAACTCTGCCACATGCTAATTTTAATTCGGGCACATGACCTGGTGACTCCATGTCTCAGTTTTCTTATCTGTAAAACAGGGATAATCAGAGTTCTTAACTCACATGGTTTGTCTTCAGACTAAATCCATATAATGAGTTTAAGCCAATACTCAGGAGAGACTAAGCACTCAATAAATACTAGTTTTTATTATTATTTCAGGCTAGCACCATTGATTAGCATTTTTCCAGTCAGTTTTCATAAAGAAAAATCTAAAATTTTGATTTGTGCTAAAAATTTCTTGGTCCCTGGCTTGTTTGGGCTCATGCAAAAGTAGACCCTGGGCAAACATTTAGGTGTAAGCTTATATTCCAAACCTAGGAATGAAAGTGCCTGTGTTTGTCTTCATTATCATTGTGGATTACAGCCCTTAGAGCTTTCCAGTCAGTCCCTATTTCACATGCATTCTGGCTTCCTTCCGGTTCCTGCTATGCAGGTGCTCATTCCATGCAGGCTGTATAACTGCCAGTGGTTTTTCTCTACTAGATCATATTTTCAGGTTCATAGAGTCACCTTGACACCTGTTTTATTGCAGATGTTGATCACTGGTTTTTATCCCAGCTTCTGTCTGCTTTCACAGGCGGATTCAGGAAGATTTAAAACTATGATGCTCCTGCAGCATCTTCCATTTGATCGATACGTTTTAGGACGGTGACTCGTCTCTTCAGTTGCAGCATAGGATTCTAGTGGTACATCTCCCACACAGGATTCCAGTCCAAAGGTTCAGACATATATATATATAAAAAGCCACCCACAGAACATTCCACTTGGATACACCACAAGCTTCACAAAATCACCATTGGCATCCCAAGACATATCTCTTCTATATCTCATACTCAATTACTCGAACCAGAAGCTTCAAGTTTATTCTTGGAGCTTCTTTCTCTCTTATTCCAATGTGAAATCAGTCACTGAGTCCTGTTCTTCTACTAAATATATCTACTTCCCTCCATTCTCACTGCCACTATCCTTGTCATACCTCACCTGTCCTGTGTAAAAAAGCTTCTTAATAAAACTTTATGCCTCTAGACAGTCCCCACTTCAATCTACTCTTACATAATGGCAAGTGTAATAAAATTATCTCAAACACAAATCTGATCATCTATATCTACTGCTTACACTTGTTCAATGCCAAGAATCATAATGACCGGGTATTGCTTATCTCTTGAGCCTCACTTCATCCCACTCTACCCTACGACCTGCCGTGCAACTATATTGCATTTTTTCAGTTCTGTGAATGATCCAGCCTCTGTTTCACTTACGGGATGTTGCACAAGGATCTCCTCTATGTGTAGCACTCTGCCTTCAGGATCTGATCAAGTCCTATTCATCTGTGGTTCTGAAAATTAGCATAAGGCTGAATGTGAAAAAGAAAACCTTTCTGTGATATGTTGCTGTCGGCTCAGATGTTTACCAAATGGGTAGAGTATTCCAAAATTGCTGACAAAAAATAATCTCCTGGCATGTTTTAGGAAATCAGTCTCAGGTCACAGACCTCTCTTTTCCTCTAGAGTCATCAAGAGAGGGATGTGAGAGCCGCAGTGATGTGCCTTGTCTCAGAAGGTGTTAGGGTAGTAGAAAAGCCACAAGATAGGCATCACGAAGAGAAACAGTGTATCCCTCACTAATTCATCCTTAATCTTAAGATCTTAGGAAAGTTGCTTACTATCTCTAGGCCTCAAGTTTTCATATAGTAAGTACTGATTCTGTTTCCTTTCTACTCCATAGCGATGTTGGCCAAATTCAATACAAAAATAAACACACATAACTTCATTGACTTTTACACTTTTTTTATGCCCTACACAGACATAAGGCGTGCTTAGGATCCAATAAATGGCACATATCTATCATTTCTATTTGTATGGTTCAATCAATAACATTATCTTCTTGCTCCTCTTTAAGTTACAGGTAAACCAATTCTAAATGCTTCTGAGTGAAAAAAAAATTTAAGATTTATTTATTTATTTGAAAGTCAGAGTTACACAGAGAGAGAGGAGAGTCAGAGAGAGAGAGAAGTCTTCCTTTCTGGTTCACTCCCCAGTTGGCTGCAATGGCCAGAGCCAGGAGCTTCTTCCAGGTCTCCCATGCCGGTGCAGGGGCCCAAGGACTTGGGCCATCTTCTACTGCTTTCCCAGGCCATAGAAGAGAGCTGGATCAGAAGTGAAGCAGCCAGGTCTCGAACCAGCGCCCATATGCGATGCCGACGCTTCAGGCCAGGGCATTAACCTGCTGCGCCACAGCGCCAGCCCTGAAAATGATATTGTGTATAACCACTACAGTCTGTGGGAAGACTGACACCTCTGAAAGCAGACAGAAAATGATCCAGGGCAAGACTACACATAGACAGTAAGAAGCTCTCCGCGATTGCATGCTCTCCTCTGCTCTATCAAACAGCTTCTCAGGGTTTTTGAAAGGTCAACCATTTTATCTTCAGACTACCTAAAGTTATTAAAAACTACGAGAAGTAGTAAAAGTATTTAATGATTGAGTAGTGCTTTTGTGTTTTTTTTTTCATAGTTTTCATTTAACATAGCAACACGGAACAGGAAATAGAGGCAGTCTCTGCTTTACTCATCACTGTCTCTCAAGTACTCATGTGTGAAGACTTGCCATGGATCACAGAGCTTGACTGGCTCAATATTTATTCATGATTTCCAGTAGATAATATATTAAATAGCCCTGTTATAATGAATGCAAATGCAATCTAATATATTTTATATAAACTTTTTCTTTTATTCATTTATATATTATGCTGTATATACTTACATATGTAATGTATAATTTATATAGAGTATGCATGTATATATTTTATGTATATACTAGATCATGTTTATATGTAAAGACTCTGCAGTAATATCCTAAATGACCACTAGTTGCTGTGGAGGCAATATGTAATCATGGAAAGAACATTGAAGTCATCTAGGGGCAGGCATTGTGGTGTCTCAGGTTAACCTGCCACTTGGGACGCTCATCTCCCATATCAAAGTGCCTGGGATTCAGTTCCACTTCTGTTTCTGACCCAGCTCTCTGCTAAGGCACCTGGAGGCAGCAGATGATAGTCCAATACTTGGGTTTCTGCCACCCACGTGGGAGACTAAGATGGAGTTCCCCGATCCTGGCTTTGGTCTGGCCAAGCTCCAGCTATTACATGCATTTGGGGAGTGAAAAAGCAGATGGAAGATGTATCTCTATGTTTCTGTCTCTGTCACTGCCTTTCAGATAAGTAAGTAAGTAAATAAATAAATAAACCTTTAAGAAAAAGAAGTAGGGATTTGAGAGGTAAATCTGCCATGGCTAATGCAGCAACTTCGGGCAAACATTTACATCCACAGGTATCAGTTTTCTCATCTGTAAAATGGGACTATGACTGGCACTTTTACAGAATTAGAAGAGATAAGAGAGATAAAATGCTGGCACAAAGCAGATGCTCACAAACATTGGCTTGCTTCTATCCCTGGAGCCATTGTTTTAATACTCTTCAAGTTTTCTGCCTGTCACTGTGTGGCAACTTTTATTCAGTTTTGCTGTTGTGCTGACAAGATAGATTTTTTTTTCCTTTTTCCATTTCATTTGGTCTACCAGTCAGTTATTTGCCTGTGACTACAATTCCTTTTTATGGGAAAGGGAAAAATTATGAAACAGGTTAAAGGATCAAAAACAATAATAAAAGTGCCTTCAGGGTAAGCAAAAAGCCAGTGTCAATGAATGTAGCCAGGTGGAAGCGAAAGTGCGTGCTGGAGCCAGGGACTCCCTTCCCGCCCTTCACCTACTGTGCTGCATTTATTGAGTTCGCTTTGTATGGTAGGATTCCAAATGTTGTAAGTAGTGGGTATCATTTGTAATGCTACCCTTCCTCCACTCTCAACGCAGCTGGCCCTTTCATTTTGTTTACGATTCCTTTGATTTTTTATGTCTTGTGCAGTTTCCTGGGCCCAACCTGCCTTCTTTCTGTCCCCTCAGCCTCCATTCATCTGAATCCCATCCATTCATCCTCCCAGATGACAGCCTACATAATACTCCTCTGAGAAGTCCGTGCCCCAAGGCCACTCAGTCAGGCTTCCCTCTGCATGTCTCCATCTCCAGATCTGTTAAATGGAGAGGTAGTAACATCGGCCACACAGGGTTGTTGTGAAGAATCAAGAGCACAATGTGCCTGGATCACTTAGCAGAGAGTTAACCAATGACGCTAACATAGTGTTAATATTTTATTATTACCCCTTCATGCTCACTCTTTATGTCTTCTGGTTGTCCACAATTTTTCTCTTCTACTTTTATTTTTTTTTTTTTTGATTCCTTCTGATGCTAGAGGAAACTACATGTGATTTCCTAAATACCTACTTCATGCCAGTGCTTTATCTCCATTCTCTCTCTTAATTCCACTATAATGTCACTCGTATTCCTATTTTACTGATAAGAACACTGGTATCTATGGATATAAAATACTTGTCTGAAGTCACTGCATTAGCAATGGCAGTTCAAGGTGCAGTATCTATGTGCCACTGGTAATCGGAGAAAAAGTCCCTTTTATTACAATATTGTCAGTATATTGTCCAATGCATGAGAAAGAGTGGAAAATGTTTACTGAAAAGGGGGATAGTTTCCTCTATTTCCATAAAGAAATATTTTAAGACATCTTTATGGCTTAAATTTAGGAATTTTCACCATGAAAGATTTCTTGAGGTTGCAATACAATTAAAGACAATGTTGTCCTTTTTTCTTTATTAAAATTTTTAAGGAAATTAGCTTTTTTTCTTTTGCAGCATAATCCCTGACATCAGGAATTTGCAGGAAAAAAAGGTGTGATTGTACAGACATGAAATAAGTGGGCTCTCTTTTCCTTGGCCTCCGTGTCACCTGGGAGTTAAGTGAGGCATCTTGGAAAACCCACACAGGCACTGAGATCCTTCAAGATCTATGCAGTTCAAAGCTATCAAACTTGAGTTTTTGGAGTTTGTGTTACTTTTAGAATACCATGGTTAGAGAAACAATAATGCACTAAATAGTTACTTCTCTTGCTAGTCTGATTTATAAGGTTAGCAATTATAGTTTTAGTAAATTTAGGAGGGAAGTCCCAGGTCACTCTTTGCTGGCCATTTTCATTAAGTGGGAAGATGGAGAGAGTCAGAAACATCTGGCCCTGGCTGGAAGGGATCTTGCTTCTTTTCAGGCTGCAAGTGGAAAACTCTGTCCCCTAGCATTTGCCCTGGAGGGTGGAGACTAAGCTACGCCTGCCTCTTAGAACCCAGCATTTTAGATATTGGAAACTTCTTTCTTATAGAAACTGCTAAGAATAAGCACACAGTTTCAGACTATGAACCTCTTATCATGACTCACATCAGGAGCTCTCCTCCAAACCCACAAGTTCTCCTCTTAAACCAGCTTAAACCAGGATAAAAGCAGTTGTCTGCTGTCCCTGTAGGAGGCAGCTGTAAAACAAGATTTAACTGCCAGTCCCAAGGTGGGTCCCACCAGTCATATCTACTGCCAGGTAGTGAGGTTCCATGACATGTCAATCCCTCCTTTTATACTCAGGTTCTCAGTAAAATTTTTCTAAAGGTTTTAGCCCAATTTGAGTAGCAGAGTTTGTAATTAACAGTGTCCATGCTTAAGACATTGGGAAAGAATAAAACTATTTACCTCCTACCCAACCCTATTTTTCCTAAGACTATTGTTGAAGCTTTTGGTCAAGAAGGAATAAAAGTCTTGGAATCCATGAGATGACTGATGGCAAAGTAAGAAGTGAACCATGGCAGAGGAAAGGAGAATGAGCTGGAACCACTCAACAGCAAGGAGATTGCTTGTTTCCTGGACAGACAGTAAGAAGTCTGTTCCAAGAAGTTAAAAGATAGATTTGCTCAGTTCAGTTTAGTCACTGGATTATAACTCTGCTTTGTGGCTTTTATCATTAACCAAACAGAGGCAATTTCTTTCTTACAGAGGTATTTCCAAAAATTTATGGAAAAAAATAGAATTAAAAGATAAATTAGATTTGGGGCTGACGCCCCGGCTCACTAGGCTAATTCTCCGCCTGCGGTGCCAGCACCCTGGGTTCTAGTCCCAGTCGGGGCTCTGGATTCTGTCCCGGTTGCTCCTCTTCCAGTCCAGCTCTCTGCTGTGGCCCAGGAGTGCAGTGGAGGATGGCCCAAGTGCTTGGGTCCTGTACCCACATGGGAGACCAGGATAAGTACCTTGGCTCCTGGCTTTGGATCGGTGCAGCATGCCGGCCGTAGCAACCATCTGAGGGGTGAACCAACGGAAGGAAGACCTTTCTCTCTGTCTGTCTCTCTATCTAACTGCCTGTCAAAAAAAAATTAATTTTGGTGCAAAAATTCCAAATCCACGCATAATTTTTCCAAGACATGAATTTTCCATGAAATTTTTGAAGACCATTGTATATATTTGGATTTCACTTTTTTTTGCACCAGCATAAATTTTATCTTTTCTTTTTTTTTTAAGATTTACTTTCTTTATTTTAAAAGGCAGAATTACACAGAGAGAGGAAGAGATAGAGGGATCTTCTATTTGCTGGTTCACTTCCTAAATGGCCTCAACAGCTGGGTCTGGGTCAAGCTGAAGCCAGGAGTCCAGAATTTCATCTAGGTCTCCCATGTGGATGCAGGTGTCCAAGGATCTGAGCCATTCTCTGCTGCTTTCCCAGGCACATTAGCAGGGAGCTGGATCAGAAGTGGAGCAGTCATGAGTTGAACCGGTGCCCATATGAGAAGCCAGTGCTGCAGGCAGTAGCTTAACCTTCTATGCTATATTGTCAGCCTCATAAATGAGATGTGCTTGTTTCTGTTTTCTTACTGATTAACCCTCAAAAATTCAATACGTTATTACTATGTTTTTATTGCATTAGGATAATGTTGCAGATGGAGATCCTGCTTCTTGTTTTGGAAAATGACCAAAGCCTATGAAAATGGAGACTAACTGCTCCATGGTCATTTCATAGCCCCTCAGGTTTAAGGAATGAGATAGCAACCCACGGAATTTACTGAGAGATACCATTGAGGCAGAATGAACATTCCCAACAGAAGCATGGTTAATAAATTGGTCAATGTGTGAAATGGCTGGGAGGGTAAAAGAACTTCTGGGTAAAGTACAGTATCCCTTTTCTTTTTCCATTGCAAAATAACAAAATTTTTCAAACTGGGCCCCAGCCAAGATATAGTCTTGCAGACAAGGGAAATGACCCCCTTTAAATTGCTTTTAGGGTTTGATAGTTACCTCGAGAAAGGGATACAGGCATCTTGCTCCCTGATGGTTTGTCTTCCTAACTACTGGGCCTGGTGACTACTCCTATTGGAGGAACTTCAGATGATGCTGGTAAGGTCCGAGATGAGGAAGCAATACCGACTTTCCCAAAGTCACACTCCTGGGAAGTGGACAATATGACTCTTTCCTTCCTCATGCCTTGTAGAAAAGGGACCGCAGAGGACTACTGAGCCCGGAGGCTGCAGTCACTGGGACTTCTCACAGTGTGGAAACTGAAGGTGCAGGTGCATTACCGGAGGACAAGGGTGTAAAGCCTTGGAGAGCAAAGTTCTCAAGGGAGCAGCAATCCACTATTTGAGAATTACTCCAGCGCTTAATGAAGAAATTGCCAATCCTGTGAAGTTTATGGATAACTAGATTAGGAGTGATAGTTATCAGAAGTGTACAGCAACTATGCCAGGACAGGCATATTAGGAGTTAGTTGTTTTGTTTTTGTTTTTGTTTTTAATTTTGACAGGTAGAGTTACAGACAGTGAGAGACAGAGACAGAGACAGAGAGAAAGGTCTTCCTTCCATTGGTTCACTCCCCAAGTGGCCACCACGGCCGGCGCTGCACCGATCCAAAGCCAGGAGCCAGGTGCTTCCTCCTGGTCTCCCATGTGGGTGCAGGAGCCCAAGCACTTGGGCCATCCTCCACTGCCTCCCCGGGCCACAGCGGAGAGCTGGACTGGAA
Source organism: Oryctolagus cuniculus (assembly GCF_964237555.1). Taxonomy (NCBI): domain Eukaryota; kingdom Metazoa; phylum Chordata; class Mammalia; order Lagomorpha; family Leporidae; genus Oryctolagus; species Oryctolagus cuniculus. Next base: position 154,488,215 of record NC_091432.1, on the reverse strand, counting down.
GAGGAGCAACCGGGACTAGAACCCAGTGCCTATATGGGATGCCGGCACCGCAGGTGGAGGATTAACCAAGTGAGCCATGGCGCCGGCCCCAGGAGTTAGTTCTTTTACATTTACTTTTTTCCACACACAATAAACAGAGGTAAATATTGTCAAGATATAGCTATTAAGACCAGAATTGAGGGGCCGGCACTGTGGCTTAGTGGGTAAAGCCGCTAACTGCAGTGCTGGCATCCCATATGGGTGGCAGTTTGAGTCCCAGCTGCTCCACTTCTGATCCAGCTCTCTACTATGGCCTGGGAAAGCAGTAGAAGATGGTCCAAGTCCTTGGGCTCCTGCACCCATGTGAGAGACCCAGAAGAAGTTCCTGGCTTTGGATTGGTGCAGCTCCGGCTGATGCGGCCAACTAGGGAATGAACCAGCAGATGGAAGACCTCTCTCTCTTTCTGCCTCTGCCTTTCTGAACTCTGCCTTTCAAATAAATAAAATAAATATTTAAGAAAAAACAGAATTGATCAACTTTAAGCATAACAATGAGAATGTATATACCCCAATGAATAAAACCTCTCTTTCATGGCAGAAGAAGATGTTTTAAAATCCCACATGTGATGTATGAGTAGAGCATTCTGATCCGGATGCCATACATGACATGGAACTCAGCGTCAGTACTGGAGAGCACAGATCGACAAACCACAGCCAGCAGGCCAAATCTGGACCATCGTCTATCTTTGTATGGCCTGTGAGGTAACAATAGTAGTCTTATTTTTAAATGAAAAATAAAACAAGGCTGGTAAGAGTTTCTGTGTCTGGATCACGAAGGTGAAGATCTCCAAAGACCAATTCCCCAGCAAGACAATCAAAACCAGTGAAAAATATTGGCAGGATAAACTAAAACAAGAGCAACAAAAGACCTTTAAAGCTGATGGAAATTGTCTCAATGTGATACACCAAATAAAGAAATATTTATTTAAGAATATCTACATGGAACTCATGGAAAAAACAGCAAGAGTTTGTGGCACAGCAGTCACAACCCATTTCACTTTTTCCTCCTCTCTCCCCTCCACCTCACTGCCATTGCTGCCCAGAGCCCTGTTAGTAAAGCAAGAATGTGGTTTCTGCTCCCAGCACTGGGGCAGCAGTGCTGAACTTTCCGAAAAGAAAAGGCACAACATAAGAACAGAGCGCGCCGAAGGTCTCCCCAGAGAGCTGACTGTATTTGAAATATTGTGTGGGTAAATTCAAACCTAAAGAAGCTCTCAAATACAATGGGAATTTTGCTGATAGGCAATTAAGAGGAAGTTGTTGGCTCTATGAGAGCAACAAAGAAAATCACAAGACTTCCAGTTTGCCAGAAAGAACCAACGAAAAAGTGAATGAAGACCTTCCTGGGATCAGAACAAATCTGAAAAACTGGTTTCAGAATTTGTTCCTGCAAAGCAAGCACTCTGAATTTAATTGCATGAGACTTTGGAGCAAGTTATGCCACAAGCAATGTCAAAAGCAATAGTGCAGTCATCTGGCAATTAGTAAAACCTAACATCAAAGTGATCAAAGAGTAATCCATCAAGATTTAACTATAATAAACATACATGCTAATAAGAGTCCCAAAATACATGAGGCAACACTTGACATAATTGAAGTGAAAGTAGACAACTCAGTAATAAGTTCAGACTTTAATACTCCACTTCCAATAATGGAAATAACTAGGTAGAAGACCAGCAAGAAAATAAAAGACACGAATAAATGTATAAACTAGCTAGACACAATATACATGTGTAGAATACTCCACCCAACAACAGAACACTACTCATTCTTTTCAAGTGAGCATGAAATATTCTCTAATATAGTCCATATGCTAAGTAAGCAAAAAACTTCAGTAAATTAAAAACATTAAAATCATACAAAATATGTTCCCCAAGTACAATAGAGTAATATTATAGATAAATAGCAGAAATAAATTTGGGGAATTAATACACCCTTTAAAAAAACTGATGTAAGTAAAGAAAAAATTACAAGTAAAATGAGGGAATAATTTGAGATAAAAGAACAATAAGACAGGATACATCAAAATGGATAACATGCAACTAAACCAAGGTTAAGGGGACAATTTACACTTGTAAATGACTATAATAATAAGAAAGAAAGATCACAAATTGATACACTTCTACCTTAAAACACTAGAAAAAACACCAAATTAATGCAAGATTTAACAAAGAATAAAATATTGATGAAATAGAAAAAAGAAAAACAAATGAAAACAAAAGCTGGTTCCATGAAAAGATGAACAGAATTATCAAACCTTTAGTTAGACTGGCCAAGCAAAATAGAATCCTCAAGTTACTAGAATCAAGAATGAAAGAGGAGACATTACTATCAAACGTACAGATATGAAAGGAAGTATAAGGAAATCCTACAAACAATTCCATTCCAACAAATTAGGAATATTAGGTGAAATGGATAAATGCTTAAAATATACAATTACCAAAACTGACTTAAGAAGGAATGAAAAATTTTAATAAAGGTTCAAAAAGCATAAAGGTGAGATAGAATCAAAATTTTTGGTCATGAACAGAAATTTAGGAACAAGCAAATTTGCTGGGTAATTCTAATAAACACTTAAAGAAAAACTAACACCAACATCTCACAATTTGTTCCAAAAATTGCAAAGAGATGTAATGTCTTACAACTCATCTTGTGTAGCCAGCATGATCCTGGTAAAAAATCAGACAAAAATATCACAATAAATGAAAGCTATTTCAATATCACTATGAATACAAAATTCCTCAACAAACACAAGCAAACTGAATCCAGGGATATATAATGATATACCAGGAGCAAGTGTAATCTATCCCTAGATGCAAAGTCAATTCAGTCTATAAAAATAATCAACATAACATCATAACATATTAATAAAAAAAGAACCAAAAATACATTCTTACATCAATAGATGCAGGCAAAAAAGGCAGCTTCCTCAATCTGATAAAGTCAGCTTACCCATGGCTAATATAATTTACGTTTGAAAGCTCAAACTATTCCATTTAAGGTTAGGAATAATACTCTGAATCTCACACTCTTTATTGAACTTCGATTATTTATTTATTTATTTTTATTTAAAGGCACATAGAGAGAGACAGAGGCAGAGAGAAAGAACTTCCACCTGCTGCTTCACTTACCATATTCCTACAACATCTGAGACTAGGCTAGGCCAAAGCCAGGAGCAAGGAACTCAATCCAGCTGTCTCACATGTATGACAGAAACCCAATTACTTGATCCATCACCACTGCCTCTGGGTCTGTATTAGCACAAAGCTGAATCTGAAGCCAGAGCCAGTTGTTGAACATAACTCTGCTGGCATGGGATGTGGACATCTTAATAGGCATCTTGACTGCTAGACTAAATGCCCATACCATTCCTCCCTCTTTGAAAAAGGCTGAATAGTATCAGGTGTCTATATATACCACATTTTCTTTATGCATTTATTCATTAGTGGATACTTAGGTTGACTCCATATATTGGCTATTTCCAAATGTATTTCTAAACATTTCCATGAACACTAAAAATCAGCTTAATAAAGCTATCAATTCCATGTACAAAACATCAAAAAGAATCAACTTTAAGGAGTAATTTTAACAAAAATGTGCAGAATTTACCTTCTGAAAACTACATAATATTGTTGGAAGAAATGAAAGACTTAAATAAATGGAAAATATCCCATTTTGTAGGTCAAAATATTTAATATTTTAAAAACAGTAATACTCTCCAATCAGTGGAATCAGTGCAATTGCTATCAGAATTCGAGCTGGCCATTTTGCAGTTATTAGCAAGCCAATTCCAAAATGCAAGTGGAAATTCAAGGGACCCAATAAAACAAAATAACCTTAAAACAGAACTTGGAGGACACATACTTTTTCATTTGAAAACTTACTACAGAGGCAAAATCTACACATTAAATATTTCATTCATCTGAAATGTTTAGGTAATATATAGAGACATAAAGTAGATTGGTGGTTACCTTGGGCTGAGGGGTTTGGGTGAAAGTTGGATATGAATGCTATTAGGTGCAAAGTTTATTTTTGGAGAGATGGAAAGGTCTAAAATTTGTTGTGATAGTTGCCAACGCTGTGTAAACCTGAGACAGTAAATTTCAAAACAACCATTTCATTTCACACTTTAAGTAGGTAAACTTTTAGCATGCGAATTATGTCTGAATGAAGCTATGAATATTTTTTTAAAAAGACAATTAGTTTATGGTGAGGGTAGTTGCTCCAAGTATTGAAGGCACTTTGTCTTGCATTGTTAAATCTAAACCACTATCTTTTTTTTTTTTTTGAAAATTTTCATGAAAAGTTTTTCTGCTTCACTTTCCTTATGTCATATAGGAAAGAATATAGGTTGTGTAAGTGGGGAACAAAAGAGAATGTGATATAATGTTGTTTTGGAGTTTATATAATTTGTAAGCAAGAATTATGAAAAAGCACTTGATAACTAAAGTTATTAGAGCAGCCTTTTCAGGTACTATTTGAATTGAGACGAACTTCAAAGATAAATATATAAGAAGAAAAGAATAACATTACCTCATATTCTCTTTGGTAATTTCCTTATTGATTAAGTGAGCATATTCTATGTTTTGCTGAGAATTTATATCAGTATCAGTTATTCTGTTTCCTGAGATTTTTCAGGAACTTATGCAAGAGAAAAAGAAAAACTCATGGATTATTTGAAAGAAATGATCATGTTAGGATATTTTTCCTTTCGAGGAAGACAGAGTATGTTACAGAGGAGCAACAGCCAGTGTTGAATGGAGCTGAAGTCAGTTTAGAATATGTTTTATCAATTTTAACATGGCCATCCTTTCTTTTCATTGATCCTTTGGATATCCCCAAATGAAAGTGCTGTTCATTTTCCAGGAAGGAGGGCCAAGTGTTTTCTGTTGCATGTCTCTATCTTCAGTTACAGATCTCTTCTTGTAACAGAGAAATGTGGGGCCATCTGAATTTATCATTTCTAATGGTCCCATGACAATTATGAATCTGGGTTTAGGCCTGGAACTGGGGCAAGGGTTGCCCAGGAGAAGGAAGGAGTTGAGTCCATGTCGCAGAAGTGCAAACTTGGAAGGCTTCTCTGACTAACATCAAATGCCAGATCAGAAGTGGCAGGGAAGATCACCTTATTTACATCCCTCCACAGCCTCAAATTATTGAAAATCATGATGTCTGATGGAAGAGAAATAGGAAGGCATACTAATATTTGTTTTCAAAGTCATGCTGCCAGTTAAGTTAGGAATTGGAAATGTATTTGGAACATCTGCCCAACTAGACTAATAATAATATCCCTTTTATTGACCTCAAAAAAATACCTTGCTGTGATGAATGGAGGAAGTGATAGAAACATGGAAAGAAGCAGCAGAGGTTAAAGAAAAAAAGGGGGACAGAGAAGATAAAAACCTTTCCAAAGGCAGCTGTGACAGAAGACATCCCTGGAAGTGGGTCTGCAAAGTGGCTGTGATAATTCAGAGGAATTACTTAGCACTTACGAAAACATTGCCATATAATGATGGAAGGGTCTGGCAGGAGAAATTGTCAAAAGATGAGCATCAATCATGGTTAAGTGTAGTGTCTCTACTGATTGTACATACCCTGCTGTGAGCCTGCCAAAACAGATCTCTGATACTAAAATGACACACGGATGGATGACTGAGAATGATTGATGGGGTGGCCTGCTCACATCTGGGGCTAGAAGGAGCAGGTTGTCTTTGCTCAGTGTTTGAATGCAGAGTGATTCTCTGTTATCCTGTGCTAATTCCTTGAAGCTAACTGCACACAGGAGAAAGAGGAAATGTCTTGTGATTTTATCTTCATTGCTTGCTGTGGAAACCAAAGGTGTGGATTGGCCTAGGATGGGTCTTAATTACCCCAAGACACTACAAAAAAAAACAAAAAAAAACAAAAAAACAAAACTTTAGAATTTTTCTGGTTAAGGTCTATTAAATGTTTATTGTGTTTTCTTTATATTTCTCAATGAATTCAAGAGCAATTTATTTGACACTCAATGTGCTATATATTTTATATGTTATGCCAAACCTAACACCTCCTCTACTAGGTAGATATTAATAAATCCATTGTACAGCTGTGGAAGATCAGGTCCTGAGAAATTATTTCATTGGGCCAAGCCCATGCAGCCTGTAAGTTAACAGGTTCTCTGCTGGAATTTAGAAATGTGTGACTCTAGTGGTTGTTCCCTGACCACTTCGTAACATCACCTTCTTGGTAAAAAGTCGCATGTACTTTTTTAAAAATTTTACTTAAGTTTTATAAGTTTCATGTATTTCATATGTACAAATTTAGGAACATAGTGACACTCCCTCTCCACCTTCTTGCCCATGCTCCAACCCTTCCTCCTTCTCCCTCTCACATTCCCACTCTCAATTTTTACAAAGATCTATTTTCAGTTTACTTAACGATTGTAAAGTTAACCCTACCCTAAGTAAAAGAGTCCAACAAATAGTATGAAGAAAGAAAAAAAAAAAAAAGCACTGTTCTTCAATGGAAGAGATAAGGGCTGTAAACAATCATCAAATATCAAAATGTCCATTTCACTCCAATAGATTACATTTCAGGTACTCTATTAGTTACCTTGGATCAGGGAAAAACACATGCTATCTGTCTTTTTGGGACTGGTTTAGTCACTTGTAATATTCTATACTCTGCATTCACCAAGAGCTTACATAAACAGCAGGCAAGCAGTGATACCTTAGTTGTTTTTAACAAGTAGGCTTCCCAGAGGTATGGAAACTCAAAAATAACAATTTTCTTATTCACTACCAACTCTGGTCTCTTCAGACTTTCTCTAGTAGGGTTAAATCAGTCATGCTCCCTCCAAGTCCTCCATTAGCCAGAAAAGCAACGAAACAATAGCTCACATACCTGTCCATTACTTATCATATTCTACTTGGTCTAGACCAGTGTTAATAGAGTACAAATCACAAATGTTAGTCATCAACCACTTGGTTACATATTTATTTTATTGTTTGAAAAGAAAAGGGGAGAGAAAATCCATCTACTTGTTCATTCCCCAAATGCTTACAACAGTCAGAGCTGGAACACCCAAGTCCTAGAAGGTGTCTAGGACCCCAAATACTTGAGCCATCACTTTCTGCCTCCCAGGTTGTGCATTAGCAGGAAGCTAGAATCCAGAGTGGAGCCAGGACTCAAATCCAGGCACTTCAAAATGGGAAGCAGTATCTTAAGTACTGTACCAAATGCCCATCCCAGCCACTTGTAATTTTCATTGTCCTAGTACCCACATTTTTTAAAGTAAAAATGAGATTTATTTTAATTATAGATCTAACTTAATCTGATATATCTAAAGTTGTAATTTAACTTATAATCAACAGATTAAAATATTTGCATTTTAGTACTATATTTTTAAAATCTGAGGTACAGAATACCTCAATTTGGATGAGCCATATTCCCAGCAGTCAATAGCCAGACATAGTTAATTGATACCATGTTGGACAGCACATTTTGTGATATTTCTTGGTTTAACTGACCCAACTGGCTGTCTTCAAACCCTATAGCTATTTTATTTAGTGATTCTCTCTATCTATCTACCCATATAGTCACCAACTGATTTATTTGCTCACATATTTCCTCAAAGTCTTTGAAAATGGCTGATACTTCTCTAAATATTGTCCATTTACCAATATTGTCTTTTTTTAAAAAAGATTTGTTTATTTGAAAGTCAGAGTTACACAGAGAGAAGGAGAGGCAGAAAGAGAGAGAGAGAGAGGTCTTCCATCTGTTGGTTCACTCCCCAATTGGCCGCAATGCCTGGAGCTGCACCAATCCAAAGCCAGGAGCCAGGAGCTTCTTTCAGGTCTCTCATGTGGGTGCAGAGGCCCAAGGACTTGGGCCATCTTCTGTTTTCCCAGGCCATAGTAGAGAGCTGTATCAGAAGTGGAGCAGCCGGGTCTTGAACTGGTGCCCATATTGGATGCCGGCACTGTAGGTGGCAGCTTTACCCACTATGCCACAGCTTAGATTTGAAAACATAATTATTACTATGCCTTCTTATTTCTCTTCTATCAGACAATTGTTTGTTTAAAAGAAAAAAAAATCTTATTTCTCTATTTGCCAACGGTATTAAAATGCAAAATGCAACTCTAAAGAGCAAAGTTTAAAGAAGATCAGCTACAGAGTAAAATCATTGACCTTGGTCATTGACTCTTCACAGCCACGCTTTTGGCCTCAGAGTTCAATGTGGAACCACCTAGAACCACACAATTACCTTGAAATTTGGTTGCAGAGAAGCACTAGGTGACTGGTAATTTGCCCCAGCACTTCCTGTTCTTTCATAGACTATTACCATTTTTTTTGGTAGGAGGGGTTGATCTTTTCTGTTTTTATTGCAAAATATACCTAACATAACTTATTTACTGATTTAACCATTTTTCAATATATAATTCAGTGTTATAGAATATATACAGAATTTTGTGCAATCATCATCACTACCCATTTCCAGAATTATTATTCCGGGGCTGACGCTGTGGTGCAGCCGCTTAACACCCTGGCCTGAAGCGCTGGCATCCCATATGGGCGCCAGTTCGAGACCAAGTCCTTGGGCCCCTGCACCCACGTGGGAGACCTAGAGGAAGCTCCTGGCTCCTGGCTTCAGATCAGCGCAGCTCCGGCTGTTGCAGCCAATGGGGGAGTGAACCAGTGTATAGAAGACTTCTCTCTCTCTCTCTCTCTCTCTGTCTCTCTCTCTCACTGCCTCTCCTCTCTCTGTGTAACACTGACTTTCAAGTAAAATAAATAAATCTTAAAAAAAAAAAACAGAATTATTATTCCAAGCAAAAAACCCATTCCCTCTCAGCAGTGACTTCCCTTTCCTTTTTCCACTAATTTCTGGTTACCTCTATTACACATTCTGTTTCTATGAATGTTCATATTCTTTGTATTTAGTATAAGCAGAGTCATTTAATCTTTGTTTTTTGTGTCTGGCCAGTTTCACTTAACAAAACATTTTCAATCCATGCTGTCACTTGCATTCAAATTCCTTCCCTGCTGAAGGTTGAACAATATTCTATTACAGGTCTATACTACATTTGTTTATTTATTCATATAATGGACATTTGGGTTTTTTCCACCTTTTGGCTATTGCAAATAAGGCTGCTATAACACTGGTGTACATTGATTTGAGTCCCCGCTTTCAATTCTCTATGGTATACACTGGAAGTAGAATTGCTGGATCATGTGGTAATTCTGTTTAACTTTTTTAGTAAACTCCATACTTCTTTTCTGCAGTGCCTGCGCCATTTTACATTCCCAGGAATGATACATGATGTTTCCACTTTCTGACATCCTCACCAACAATTGTGGCTTAATGTTCATTTTTAAAATCACCATCCCAATGGGTGTGAAGTGGTATCTCATTATGTGATTTGCATTTCTGTAGTGATTAGTGATGTAGAGCATATTTGCATGAGCTTATTATCCATTTGAATGTATTTTTAGAAAAAGATCTATTAAATTTCTTTGCCCATTTTTTAATTAGGATATTTGTGGATTTTCTGTTTTGTTTTCAAGCAGACTATCTTCTTTTTAAAAAGTGAACAGTAATACTAAATAAAATACAGAAGTAATCACATATGTTGGCAATTATTATCACTTACCATACTTTTATTTAACATGTGAAGAAAAAGTAAAGGGATATTGAATGAGATGACGGGAAAATAATAGTGCCAAGTAACTCCAGGAAGCACAAATATTGAGCACTCAAAATACATGGCCTTTTTGTTCAAGAATCCATGAAGTCCCAGTTCTTCATCCACCCTCTCCCACCTTCTTAAAAAATATTTAAATTAGTATAAAAATACAAGACAGAAAACAAAAACAAATACTCTCAACAACACAATCTATTAAGACTGAAAGATCAGCTAGTACTAGAACTTCAGATGCATGTACACAAAGGATAGGGTTACCACTCAGCATCCCAACTTTCTGCCCCTCCCTCTGGATCTGAATCAGTAAGAAAACTAAATCAAAATGTGTGGCTGTCCCTCAGACTCCTCAAGGCACTCTTTCCCCATTCTTCCTCCTGATTCCAAGTTCTAATACCAAGACAGCTTCTGAAAAATTCCAGAAAAGAAACCATCAGAAACCAGAAGGAAATGAGTGGTAATGCAGAAATGTAGCTCTCTACATCAACTCAGAGGGAAAAAATGAAAGTGAAGAGAAGAAAAAAAAAAAGATAGGAATAGAATAATATAAAAGATGCACTTGAAAAACAGCAGGGAATCTAGAAATGAGATACTGCTGTGGCAACTACACAATCAAGACATTTGTAAGATGAAGGATAGATAATCCACTCAACATTTTGCCTGAGCAGGTTGAATCAAATACAAGGCCTATAATGAGTTGAATCGCATCTCATGAAAAAAGAAGTTAGAAGATAGAGATAGAAATTGGAGTTACAAGGGACACTGGGCTCCCAGAAGCTGGAAAAGACAAGAGGAGCCCCCTTTAGAGGCTTTGGAGGGAGAGCGGCTGGACACTGTCATGCTGACTTTAGACTTCTATCTTCCCAAACCAGGAGAGAATAAATTTCTGTTGTTTTATTATGGCCACCCTGGGAAACCAACACAAAAGCTATTGAAATGTATTGCTGAAATAAAAGAAGTCACTATCCAGAAAGCTCAAAAGAAAAACATACTTTAAAAAATTGCTGAAGAACACACATGAAATTTTCTGTAAACAGTGCAATATCCTCTATAAAATGTGAGCAGATTTGGGCACTGTTACAAGCCAAAAAAAACAAAAAAAAAAGGCAAGATAAAACTAAGATGTTTTAGATTCAGAGTATTTGAAAAATAATCTAAATTACAGCACGTTAAGTAAATTTACAAGAGCTATGCAGAAACTGTACTATCTTCATAATTTTGTGTAAATCTAAAACCATTATAAAATTTAAAAAGTATTTTAAAAAATATAAGAAGAGAATGATAAACACAAAATTCAAGATCAAGTTAGCCTCTCATAACAAGTATAGAGGTTGAGGTTAATGATAAGCAGAGCTTCCACTCTTAGAGTGATGTTAAATAATAAATCTTCATTTTACACATGTATGCATAATAAATGTATATGTGTATTAACTACATTATTTTGTGTTAAATATTACATAATAAAAACCTTAAAATTGTGCCAAAACAAAAAACACACAATTGATTCAATAAAGACAAGATCTGACCTTATAGAGACAAAACTTTAAGACTTTTCTGTGATGGAATGAAAATCAGAAGAAAAAATGTGAAAGATCTTACTTAAAAGGAATGAAGGCTGGAGCCTGCTATGAATGCAACAGCAGGAAACAAACTTTTCTTGTGTTGAGGAAAGAGCTATGTATTGAACAAGCTCACTACAGGCAAAACTAATTAAGAGGCTTATTTCTAAATATAGACGGGGAAAATTTGTAAGGTCCATGAGTAGAGAAAAAACATCTTACTAACACTGAGGCATAATAAAAGAAGGCATTTCTAACAAAGAAATAAAAATCAATTTACCACAAACTCCTTTTCTGTAACATCAAATTCCAGAAAATAATGGAATAACACCTGGAGTTCTAGGAGAAATGTTATGACCCAATAATTTTATAATAAAAAAATCCCATTCTGATATGAAAGCAACAGAAAGATATTCTTAGGCTTGAAAAGGCCCAAAAAACAGACTTACCTGTGGATACACTCAGAAAGAATTAAGTTATCCTCCTACCAACTGAGAGAAAGCAACACCAAGTGGTCCAAAGATTGGGAAGTCAGAATATGACAGATCTGGGCAATATTCAGATTTCCAAATGCCTAGGTAATGCTGTAACATTGCTTAAGAAATTCAGGGTAAAGCAAAATATAAGGATCTCAAGAAAAGGTATTTAATGTATAAAAGTAATTTCATAACTATCTCCTGGATCTTAAATTCTACTTAGAAAAATATAAAACATACTAGATATGGATATCATAATTATTTATATTGATAGCTTAGGTAGATAGCTATAGATAATTTCCACATAATATGAATGAGAAGGAAATAATCTTTTTTTTTCTACTTTACTCTTACAACACAACACAGAACACTTTTCTCCCACACTACCTTAAGCATCTACTTCTAAATCCTGGAATGTATTCTGCTGATAACTATACCTCCTCCAAGAATTCATCTCAAACATCCCACTCACCAACCACCCTATCTGTCCTTATAGTTGATTTCCTCCAATATACTCAACCTAAGAGTCTGGAGCTTCTTCCAGGTCTCCCATGTGGGTGCAGAGGCCCAAGAGCTTGGATCATCTTCTACTGCTTTCCCAGGCCATAGAGGAGAGCTGGATCAGAAGCGGAGCAGCTAGGACTCGAACTGGCACCCATATAGGGTGTCAGCTGTGCCGGCAGCAGCTTTACCCACTATACCACAGTGCAGCCCCCGTTTTCTTTATGTCAATGGAGGAGAAAGTACTCTGGTTTTCATTGCTAGATACGATGTTAACTGTGGGATTTTCAAACACAATCTTAATGATTTTCATCTTGTTGAACAAGTTGCTTCTTATTCTGAGAGAGATCTTCCATCCTGTGGTTCCTTCCCCAAATGCCTACAACAGCCAGGGATGGACCAGGTGGAAGCCAGGCACTTAAACCAGGTCTGCTATGTGGGTGACAAGGACCCAAGCACTGGTACTGTATCTGCTGCTTCCCAGGATCTGTATTAGCAAGAAACTGGATTTGAAGCAGAGGAGCCGACTCAAATCGCGACTTTTACATGGGATGCAAGCATTCCAAACAATGTCTTGGGACTGGCTCCATGGCTCACTTGGTTAATCTTCTGCCTGCGGCATCAGCATCCCATATGGGCGCTGGTTTCTAGTCCCGGCTGCTCCTCTTCCAGTCCAGCTCTCTGCTGTGGCCAGGGAAGGCAGTGGAGGATGGCCCAAGTGCTTGGGCACCTGCATCCACATGGGAGACCAGGAGGAAGCACCTGGCTCCTGGCTTCGGATCGGCATAGTTCCGGCTGTGGTGGCCATTTGGGGAGTGAACCAACAGAAAAGGAAGACCTTTCTCTCTGTCTCTCTCTCTCACTGTCTGTAACTCTACCTGTCAAATAAATAAATAAAATCTTAAAAAAGAAGTCTTAATCACTGTACAAAATGCTCACCCAAATAAGCAATATTTTCCATATTAGTCAGTTTTAATAATTGTATAAGTTCTATTGTGATTTGTAAAGTTTTTTATTTCTAACTACAAGAATTTTTTAAGTTATTTTAATTTGTACTATAATTCTTTGGGGTTCAGAGAAAGCTTTCTTGCCAATCGCTCATCAAGAATAAACTTACAGGAAATCCATCTGTTTTTCACTGAAGATCTCCGGCCTTCTCCCTAAGTGGTGCTTCCTGCAGCTTTTCCTGTCACTCACAGGCCAGATAGAAATCTGCTGTCTTCTGGCTTCTCTCTTTCCTCTAATCAACATCACCATCTTCCTCTTGACAGCATCTGTGATCCAATGTCTGATGGTCCTCCCCGGTGTGTGTCCTTTTCACAATCTTAACTCTCTTCTACTGCCCTGTGTTCCTATCGTAGTCAAAGATTATGTTAAAATTACCCACAAATCCCTGGGCTTAGTTCTGGTACTCCCTAACCTGAGAGGTTGCATATCTGATAATGGGTTGCACCCCCAATGTTCTTATGCTTTGAAATCCTGGTAGTTGTGCTTTTGTCCAGTCTTGTCTCTCGACTCTATGATATTGCAAATCATTCTGATGAATTCTAGATCTCTAACCTTCTTCAAGCTGGTTTCACGTTCACACACACCACCCACCCAAATATACACACAGAGATACACCCACACTAGAAGGTTAGTCTGCTTTCCATGGTTCCTTACTGGTCACATTTTCTCAATTTCAATTCTTAGTCTTGGCCTTAAGTTTCCTCAGGGTATTCCTTTCAGTTTCTCACACCCATATTCCTTTATTCTTTTCCTTCTATTTCCTTTATATTGTATGGAAACTAAATATGACAGCCTTAATTTTTCTTATCAGTGAATGCCAAGTGCTCCTTTCAGAACTTTACAAATATCATCTCAGTTAATAATCCTTATACCCCAGGAAAAGAAACTATTACTAGCATTCCCATTTTTTTTGCTTAGGTAAATGAGGCAAATAGCCTAAGTAAATCTTCCAAGGGGAGACAGCCACCTAAGTGGCGGCACTGGGATTTGAACCCAAACTATCTAATTCTGTAACTCTGCTTTTAAATGCTACTCCATCAGACCCTTGTGAAACTCCTTGTCACTACTCATTTCTCTGTTCCTCCCCAGAGCTCCCACTGAACCATATCTGCTTGTTTCCCTATCATTTAAGGAAAACTTCCTTTTCTATAAGTTAGCTCAAGGCTTGTCTCTTCTGCTGGGTCATGTGCTCCTCAAAAGCAGAAATCATTCTTGAGTTTTTAAGTTGTATATTGTGTGACCATTCAAAAAGTGACAATTGAATAAAGGAAGGTCTTTAATCAAGCAGCCACTCAGAAGGTAGCAACAGTAGAGGAGGAAGGGCATAGGGCATTGATCCAGGGAAACTGAGTTCAAACTCTGGATCAGTGTTGACAGTTCTACAACCGTGGGTAGATCACCTTAGCCTTCCCCACTCAATTCTCTAAATCAAAAACAAGAACAAAGTCATCTTATTCATCCAACTTCAGTGTTTGGCTCAATATGTATTTTACATGAATGTTTAAACTCTTTGTCTTCTAGTCTTTCCTCTTCCTAAACTACAGGTCCATGAGCCACTCCCAAAGCCTTTCTTAATTCCCCACAGCTCTATCCCATCAGAACAAACTTAGATTCATTTCTTCACTTCTTCCACTATGACTTAAATCTATGAGCTATAAGTCCCCAAGTATCCTCAAAACAGCAAGAATTTTAGTATTGATCATTGGGCTGGACTATGCTGGAGTCACCATGAGTAAGTGAAGAACTAGAACCCTTTCCCCTTTGGCTGGAGTTGGACAAAGGAGAAACTCGCATGAGATTTTGGATTGGTGAAGCAACTGTCACCAATCTCAGAACATCTTTTTTCATGACCACACCCTGTCATGAAGCATGCAGAGATGCCCAGCAGGTCCCTAACTTGTCCCAAGTCTCCACGCTCCACATCACTGCTTCCTTGAATGTTGGCCATGCTGATTAACAGCAGAGTAGACCCACTGCAGATGCTCAATCCAGAGACAGCAGAACTCCCCTTCACTGTCTCTTTGACATCATATTGTGCTCAGCTTCTTGGATTTCTCTGCAAGCTCCAAACTGTCGATATGCACAAATCTCTTGATGAACTGATTATAGTGGCTCAGTCTCTAATATTCCAGCTATCCCTTTCCAGACCTTTGCTTCGGCAGCTTCTCCCACATTTGTGCAAGATTAGATTCATATTATCTCTAGTTTGTTCTCTCTCTCCCTTTCTTTCTGTGTGTGTGTGTAGCACGCAGAATAGAGTAGGTTTCCCCAAAAATAGTTGTTAAACGAATGAGTAGGATTTAATCCACTTATAATATTACTTGAACCCTAAGATCATGGACTATATTTAAAGACTCTACTAAATATCTTAAGAGTATTAAATTAATGTTTGTTATTTTTAAAATGACATCCAGAAAAACCAGAAATGGTGAACTCAGGTAATGAATAACAAAAGTGATGAGCAAACACAGTTTGTAGACTTTTACATGGCACCCTGTATCTCCATGAACACGCTGCTAAGTTCTGTAGATTCAGATAAAAACACAGGGTAAATCAGACTTTGGAAAAGTGATCGCTTCATAAAGTTAAACATAAGATAAAGTAAAAGTCAGGCAAAACATAATAAAGAGATTCTCCTTTAATCCATTTTCTGAACCATAGCAAGAAAATCTACGTAGATTCACATCCTAAGAATCAAATGATTACTTTTTCTTATGTTTTTGTCTATCAGTGAAAAACTTGGAAAAAAGAAATCTGTAATGAGAGAATTTGACACATTGATTGTTAATTTCACACTTTACAAATCTTTAAGACATCCCTTTCATCTTTCTTTTCTCTCTCTTTTTCCTGCTAACTGCAAAAGGACCCACCCGGAGTTTTGATCCCTGGATGAATGTGACACACTCAAGAAGTACACTTAATTAAATGAGGATTTAACAGAAGCACTGGTGTGTGACTTTTCTTTTTGAACTACATAGAAAAGAGAAAGCCAAAACCTATGATAATGTGACATTTAAGTCACGAATTCAAACTGAAAAAAAAAAATCAGGAAATGCAAAAGTTACAGTTGTCATAGTAATTCTGGCAAAACCACAGTATGCATCATCTACTTCCTAAGACTGATTTATATTTTCCAGTCTTTTTATTACATATTGTGTCATATATTTTAATGCTATGCACATTAGCACATGTTTTATATGAATAGAAAATGAAATGTTTGTTTATATATTTTGTTGTATTTCACATAATAAAAACTGAATCTGAAGAATTTTCCTAAATTCATTCTAAAATTTTAAGTTCTGAGTAGTTTATTGACTGTAATAGTTTATTATACAGGTGTTTCATTCTGAGTTTGTTATAAACACTCACTGATCATCAGATACCTGTGTTTCATCATGGTTCTTAGTTTCTTAAAAGTGCTAACTCATTTGGTGCACCCAACATCACTCCAAGTGTTAGATATCGCAATTTGCTTAGCCAGTATCCATTTCTCTCCTTGCATCCATTTAAGACTAACTTAATTTGAACATGGCGATGTGGTCAGCTAAATTAGTACAATTTCCAGCCTAACATTCATGGTTGTAGAATGCAGTTCAGTCCAATGAGATAGGGAGAGAACTTTAAGTATTTACATTACTGATGATAAAGCAGAGCTTCCCGAGAAACTTTCATGATTCCCTTCCCTTTCCAGAACATAATGCTCGGAGTAATATGTTCAAAGAGATAGAGATGGAGGTGACCTCTTTTGGCTGCATCAGTATTCACATCAAAACTCCCCAAGTTGAAAATGGAATATATATATATATATATATATATATATATATATATATATATAAATATAAACACAAAGCCTCTATTCTGCAATACCAGCTCACTTTTTTGTCATTTCTATCTGCAACATTACATATGACATGCTCGGTGCTCTAAGGCTCCTTCTAGTCTGGAAATTCTATGATTCTACAATTCTTCCAAGTTGCACACTTCTTTCTCGAAAAGTACCCTATCACTTTCATCATTATTCCACTATCTCCCCAATGAACACTTTTGAAATCTCATTTATTTTTGTAAGACAAGACAAAATTGAAACACCCCTCAGGTAACAAATAATAGTATACCTATGATATCTTTTTATTTTTTTACTCCACTAGAAGTTGCATTTTTCTTAGGGCAAAACTTGATCGAAAAGCCATTATTTTTATGAATAACTTGAAGGCAAATTATTATAGCTCACATCTTCATGGCTTCAAAGCATCTCAGCAAAAAAAAAGTGTAAAACCCTAAATATACAATGTTTGGTATGTTTTAACAAACAAAGCTTCTTCAATTTTTCTGTTACTTTTAAGCATCATTCCAATTAAATACTCCCTTCTAAAGGAAGATAACAGGGCACCCATTTAAGACTGTAATTTTGTTTGAACATGGCAAAATGGCCAGCTAAATTAGCACAATTTCCAGCCCACTATCATGGTTACAGAATGCACTTCAGTCCAATGAGATGGGGGAGAGAACTTTCCAAAGTTCAGAGCTTTCTGAGAAAACCTTCATGCTTTACTTCCTTCCCTTTCCCTCTCATTTTGTCTAGAATATGAATAGCTACAGATACAAAAACCATCTTGAGACCATGAGAATGAAACTTGCATGTTTGTTCCATACATTAAGAGTGGTGAGGCAAAACTATAGGAAAAGTATGGAATATCTATTGTTCCTTGGGGACCATCGCTACATCCCTGGACTACCTATACCTTTTTGTTACCCAAGAAAAATAAACATTATTTGAACTAGCCACTGAACTGACATTTGCTATATGCAGCTGAATACAAAGCCCCACCAAGAGAGAGATTTAATATCCTGAGTACAACGAGATTAGTGCCTTAGCCATGATCTCTCAGAGAGGCTATGGAAGGACTACATGCATTCAATCCAGTGCCTCCCGGGCCCTTACTTCCAGTGTTCTGGCCTGAGCTCTGTCAGTTTGGCTCCTATAGATTCTCAGTGCTTAAACTCAATTTTTCAATCCCTGCTCCATTTCCTGGCTTTAAAGATAGAGCCTAAGATAGAGAAAATCATTCGAGAAAAATTTTATCTAAGAAACACATGAAAGCTTTTAGCAAAGTCCTAAACTAATAGGCTAAAGATCCATTTTCAATAGAATTGGGAGGAATAAGCTGCAATAGAGAGAAAACATCTTTCATTTCCAAGATCTAAATCACTGTTTATCATGAAGACAGTGTAGGTACAAGGCCAAGCCTGGGGAGCCATGGCTCAGTTTTCAATCTTCAACCTCCATATTCAGTCTTTTCTCCCCTTACAAAGGTCTAAGTCTGCTGTTCCTAACAGTAAGACTGTCATGTGCTTTACATCACATAAGCTGCATTCAGGCACACGCTGTACTAGTAAAGGCTTGTATGTAAAATATGTACATAGTATTAGTATAATAAGTGATGTATATTAACCCGGCAGCAGGAGCTTGGGTGGTATATAGTGTGGGTTATAGAATTTTACTTAATATGACCAAATAAAGTATAAACCTCCAGAGGTTGAATTTCATGCAGCTCCCAATGAATTACCTGATCCAAAATATCCACGATCCTGTGGTTATAAAATCCTTATCTAGATCATTCATTACTCCCTTTATTATTTATTCATTCACCATTTATAAACCAAATTTTGCTGTGTTCTAGATCCTACAGGTATATGTTAGCATAAAATATAACTTCATTAAACATAATTGTCATTGGAAAGTTAGAATTAAAAGTAATGCAAGTTTGATTAAATATAAGTTCTATGAGATCAGAGAAATACTTTACTGATATATCTCTGACATCTTGTAAATTATCAATAAATATTCGTGACTTGAATGAGAGGATCGCTATCCTAAACTAGAATCTGTGGACAAACATCTTGGAGAAGATTATTAAGGCAAAGAGGTGAGATGGAGGGGTAGAATGCTTAGAGTGGTCATGAGGGATAAAGGGATAGTGTCAGAGAGACCATATGGATGTGATGCTAGGACAATAGTCTTGTTGTTGACTAGCTTTTTGCTTGTATGTACTAAGTCTCTCTATTTCCTATCATGAGAAGTTTGAGTGTTGGAACTGTATCCTACCCTTTGGTATTGTTCTCACTCCTTTTCTCATCTCCCTAAAAAGGCCAAAGCCATGTCTTGCACATAGCAGTTGACTATCAAGTGATTGGTTATTAATCAATACAATTCATTATTGAAAGAAGTAAATGAACACCAGCACAACTAGATGCATTATGTATCTTATTCTACAAAATAGATGAGATCAAAGAGAAAAAAGTGTACACACATTGAATTCTTATTTTGTTAATTTCTAGCAAACAACGTGAGAGGTACAGAAATTTTCATAATTATTACTGTCCAATATATTTGGAATTATAAAACTCACCCCCACATCCCAGATTTGTCTTCTGTGTGTAAATATTTCAACTTTTATTGTAAAGAAAACTATGCTTTAAGATTGAAAGGAAGCAAGCAGAGTCTCTGTACCCTGTGGAACAATAATAAGCAGTCTAATTTTAATTCTCCCAGAGTTAGAAAAGTAGTCAAAAATGATCATCTGAAGAAATAGTGCTTGGAAAACTCCCAAATTGGAAAACAGTTAAACCCACAGATCCAATGATCTCAGTTAGTACCAGGCAGGATAAGCACAAAGAAAAACACACTAAACATTATTAAAATCAAATTATTAGAAATAAAAAGTCTTAAATAGCCCACTTTCAATTGTTGGTCTTTAGTTTTCTTTCATCTGTAAAGTGAGTAAACTACTCACTTTAATGAGGAATTTCTAATATCAGAG
The DNA here is from genome assembly GCF_964237555.1 of Oryctolagus cuniculus. Classification (NCBI taxonomy): domain Eukaryota; kingdom Metazoa; phylum Chordata; class Mammalia; order Lagomorpha; family Leporidae; genus Oryctolagus; species Oryctolagus cuniculus. The sequence continues at coordinate 154,468,131 of NC_091432.1, read as the reverse complement.
GCAAGATCTGCAAAGCAAGCAGTGTGGACTTTGGAACTCATCCATAACATGTGAGTCCTAACAAAGACTCCGGGACCCAACAGCCTCAGTCCAAAGCCCAACTCTGTCACTGAGGGATCTTGGGTAGATTACCTCACCTCAGATTCCTCACTGGTAAAATGGGATTACAATAATCATGCAAATTATGAGAGTAAAGTAAGATGATGGCTACAGACAAACTGCCTAAAGATAGCTAATGTTCAATAAATGTCAGAGCTTATCAGTCAATGAAAAGCAAACAACCGTGTTCCAGTACTTAGGACTTCTGCATCATGAAGCCTACCTCCCCAAGCTGCTCCTGCTCCATCCATTGCACAAATCAGGTTCCAGGACCCTTGGGCAGAGAAAGTGCTCTGCTTTGGTGAAACAAGGAAGTAAGGAACAAACTTATCAGACTAAGAAGAATCTAGGCTCCCTTGGAATCTCCTAAAAGCAAATCAATTTCTGCAACAGCAACTTTTAAATACAAGAGTGTTTTAATAACTGTCCCCAAAGAATGGATAAAGAATCAAAACCCCATGTAGCAATAATAACCCTGAAATACAGAAGAAAACACTGTCCCCTGGAACTTCTAGCAGTCAATTTTGTTCCTGCCAGTTTTTGTGAGCTTCAGAGTGTGTTTGATATGAGTTCTCAGTATTCATTCACTGAAATAGAATCCCCCCAGGAAAACAAACATACACATAGGGAAGAATCAGCTTCCTCTTTGCACAAGAAAATAATGAGAAGCAATTCGCATGAAGGGAGGCACGTCCATCATTCTGTCCTCAAGATCCATCTTGTTTGTTGGATTTGGCACCTTAATAAAACTCTTTTATCTTAAAAAGAGTAGTGTCTATCAGTGAGAGCCTGTTGGAGTGTCATTTTGAATTTGTATCATTCAGCTCTTCATGGGGCAAAAGAATTTGGATCCACATCCCTTCCCGCTGACTTTACTGACAACAATGAGAATCTCATCTCAGAGGAACTGGTGCAAATGCATTATTGACAACATTAAATGAGAGAAGATTAGTGGTTTTGCTGGTGAGATAAAAACTACTTGACTTTCAGAAAGCCTGTTTGAAACTGGCTGGTCATGACTGTATACAATTGACACTTGAAGTCATTCCATCTTCTTCAAAAGTATAGGCAAACTGTCTTAGTCAAGACTCTTTTTGCAAGTAATTGATAGCAACTCAAGCTTACTTGAGAAAAAAAATCATTTATTGGAAAGTTACTGAGTTACCCTGCACAATTCAAGAGAGACCAAACCTATCAAGTAATTGCTGCAAGAACTGGAAATTCAATGGGGATCCAAGTTGACTCTCTCCCTCTTCTCTCATTTATTTCTGCTTCCATTTGGCTCTGTGCATCTTCTTAGTTCTTTCTTTGCTGGCCAGTTTGTCACCTTTACCTTGAACATGACTGAAGGTTTCTGACCCAGCTCTTTCAGATATATTCTCTTGGTTTCACATGCAAATATTGATAGATTGTCTTTGATTTCTAACTTCAAGTTACTAGAAGTGAAATCTCCCCACTGAGCTCAGGTCAGATGTCCTCTGGTGATCCAATAAGTATGGTCAATGTGCACACATCATTTGAGGGGCAGGGTCATGAAACACAAGCATAGATAGATGAGTTCCACTGCTAAGGAAACCTATGGGACAGTTTTCAGAGAAAGGTGTATAGCAGATATCTTCACATGCATTAAAATAATCATTTTAATAATAGCTATTAAAGAAGATAATTTTGATGCTCTGCACAGAATTCTTTTATTCTCCACAAATCAGTGCATGTGAGGAGGAAGTTCCCACAGTCTATACTGGCCCAGCATGAGAGATGCCTTTGTGTATAGACAGCAGACTTGACAGAATGGTGATTATTAGGAAAATACAATTGAAGTCTCTGAGACTCCTGACTTCTCTATTGCCAGACAATAGCATTTTTATAAAATTCTTTCTGCAGTTAGTGGGATTTTAGGCTCCAACCTAACTATTACAAAAGATAAAATTTTATCTAGAATTTGTTCTGTTTACTTTGTACTGCATAAAATTTATAGCTAAGTTGAAGTAGATTTCAAGGGCAATAAAACATGTTATTCCTTTGAGATTGAGATAATACCTTGGGAACATGTAAAGGAGCTGATAAAGTCTGACGGTGTGCTCCATCTGCATGTGCCTACTGGACAGTGAATTCCAACCTTCACCCACTATTGTTCAAAATGGTACTGTGTTTGTTGGAGTTTATTATTATTATTATTATATTTATCACCTGCTTCCTTCTTAGAGTTTTATCCTAAATTAATCTGGGATGAACTGACTTCATTTTCTTTGTAACTTCCCATTTTTCATAGCAACTGTGATGGATTTCTAGTTTCTCAAATAAAGTAGCTTTAAAACTTATTTATATAAAAAATCAGTACATCTTAAGTGGAAATATACTATAACAAAATTTCATGATATTTATCTTAAAGACTTCAGCAGAGAAAAAGGAAAAAAGAATTTAGGAAATCAATGTGAAAAAGTCTGAATAATAAGGCTATAGAGATATAACACAATATGCTCTCTACTTTTGTGGATATTTAAAATATTAAATAATAATTTAATAGTTTAATAATTTTATTAATAAATATATAATCATCTATGCAGCCATTCTTCTAATGTTAGAATCTCTTTATCATTCCCTTTGCCTTGTGGTATTGAGCTTGTATTTGAACATCATCATAACAGTGAATTCATTATCTTCTAAGTTTATTCAATTTGGGACAATTATGACTATTTCACATTGTGTTTGATATATCTGTATGAAGCATCTGTAAGATATTTATCCTTCTTCAACCATTCAGATATCTAATGGAAACAAGTGAGTAAATATTAGTTGCTAATTTTCTTAGAGGAAAAAATATTGTGATTATTAAATGTATGGGTTCATTTTTTTAACTTGAAATGCAGAAAAACAAAAACAGAGATCTTTGCTGATTCACTCTTCACATGCACACAATACCTGAGGCCATGCCAGGCCAAAGACAGTAGCATGGAACCCAATCTGGGTCTCTCACATGAGTAGCAGGGATCTAAGTAGTTAATGCACCATCTACTGCCTCCCTGGGTTCACATTAGCAGGAAGCTAGAATTATAAATACACTGTGGTGTCAGGTATCCCAAGCTGTGCCAGAGGCCTACCCAGTATGTTTGTTTTTTTTTTTTTAAGATTTATTTTATTTATTTGAAAGAAAGAGTTACAGAGAGAGGAAGAGCCAGAGGGAGATAAAGGTCTTCCCTCCACTGGTTCATTTCCCAAATGACCACAACACCTAGAGCTGAGCTGATCCGAAGCCAGGAGCCAGGAGCTTCTTCTGGGTTTCCCACGTGGGTGCAGGGGCCCAAGGACTTGGGCCTTCTACTGCTCTCCCAGGCCATAGCAGAGAGCTGGATCAGAAGTGGGCTTTAACCCACTGTGCCACAGCACAGGTCCCTGCAGTATGTGTTCTTAACACCTCATTTAGGAAAGCACTTTTAGTGTCTCTCTCACTTAGAGTATTTAAACATGAAAGGATGTGGTATCTGGGATCTGTTTTAAAATAATTCAGTGGAATGAGAAATGTTTGGGGATCAGATTTAAAAAAGAGGTTAATATTTGTTAGAATGGGTTAAAGGTTAAAATGGGTTTATTGGGAAGGTTTCAAAATTTTGTGTTTGCTTTAAAGTTTTTCTGATAAAATTTATTTCTGAAGGGCTATTGTACATTTTGTCTATTTTAATGCAGATTCGCTGACATATATTACATTCTTGTTTTATGCTTATTTGAAATGACTATTTGGCAATATTTTCCTTCATTTAGCGTCACACTCCCAGTGGCAATGTCCTTCCCTAGCATTTATTTACTTCCCATGGTCTCCAAGAGAGAGCCTTTGAGAATCTGTTACTTTCTCAGTTGTGACATTTCTATTCTGTCCTGAATTTAACCCTCTGGCCAGTACATTGTGGCAGATAGCAATTTTGCTGCAATATACCAATTATTTTCTCAATTGAGTCACAAACAAAAGCTAGCAAACAAAGTATTTAAGTAATATTAATGGGAATAGCAGAGTACAATCTTATGAAATTTTTTTTTCATAAAAGCAAAGAGAACACTGGCAAAAAAAAATCCGCAAATATTAACTTTTTCTGTGGCCAGCAATGTGATGCAGTGAATTAAGCTAATTCCTAGGATGTCAGCATCTCATGAGTGCCAGTTCAAGTCCCAGTTGCTCCACTTCTCATCTGGTTCCCTGCTAATGCACCCGAGAAAGCAGTAGAAGGTGACTGAAGTGCATGGGCCCCTGAACCCACATGGGAGACCCCCAATGGAGTTCCTGCCTCCTGGCTTCAGCCTGGCCCAGCCCTGGCAATTTCAGTCATTTGGGAAATAAACCAACTGATGGGAGATCTCTTTGTTTGTTTGTTTTTTTAATTTTTGTTGTTGCTTCCTTCACCATAGTTTTTTTTTTTTTTTTAAAGATTTATTTGAAAGTCAGAGTTAAACAGAGAAGGAGAGGTGCTGATCTGGAGCTAGGAGCCTCCTCTGGGTCTCCCACATGGGTACAGAGGCCCAAGGACCCAGGCCATCCTCCACTGCTTTCCCAGGTCATAGCAGAGAGCTGAATTGGAAGTGGAGCAGCTGGGACTCGAACTGGTGCCCATATGGGATGCCAACACTGCAGGTGGCTGCTTTACCCTCTATGCCATGGCGCCAGCCCTAGGAGATCTTTTTTCGTCTCTCTGTCTCTCACGCTCTCTCTGTAACTCTGCCAAATAAATATTCTTTAAATTAACTTTTTCTGAACTCTTGCCATTAAGCAAAAAGTTGCACAAATCTGGAAAGGGTTTATTAAAACAAACAAACAAAAACCAACTCAAGTAATCGTAAAAGTAATAAGCCTAGTGGCATTTTAACGTCATCCTATTTCTATTCTTTGTTCCACATTTTCACAGTAGCATTGAAACCCATGAGTCCCACAAGAATAGTGAAAGCCTGAAGGTGACAAAAAGAAACTCCTCTAAAATCTCTTTCCCAGAGAACTGTCATTATTTGGTTTATCTGGAATGTTCCATGGCTTGTCTTTGACCTGACTCAGCACTGCCAACTGACAAAAGGCTCTTAGAGTAAGAGGGAGCTGTTGAAAACAATAGGTTGCTCAATGCAGTATCTGCTAAGACCAAAATCTGTACAATAACATACCCACACAAAAAAATTTTTTTAATTCCCATGTACTCCTCAGAATCTAGATGACTACCTCCATGTGTAGGGCTATGTGCATGCCCAGAGCTGTACACATGCTTAGGGGAGACACACAAAGGTCCTAAGCACTCAAACGAAGCTGAGCATGAGGCTCCTCTCAGGCCATAAGTGAAGGGTAAGGCAAAGAAGTAAACTGCCTGAGTACTGTTACACGCCCCAGTGCATAGCTGGGAGACGTACAGGTTACAGGTAGTTAGGTAAAACTTTGTCCAACATTAGCTGACCACTAAAGCAACTGACTAGAAAACTCAATGGCCACAGAAAACAAAGAATAGAGAACTAACAAAAATAGTAGCAATAATAATGACAACCAATCAGCAGAGAATCAAGAATTACTACACTATGGATTACTTTTTAAAAAAGACATTCACCGGGGCTGGGAGAGAGGTTGCAACAGCCAGGACTGGGCCAGGCTGAAGCTAGGAGCAGGGAACTCCAGCAGGGTCCCTTATGTGGGTGACAGAAACCCAGGTAGTGGAGCCATCATCTGCTGCTTCTCAGGTGCCTTATATTCAGGAGCAGAACGAAAGCAGAGTACCTGCAACTTGAGCCAGCACCGTGATATGGGATGCACGTGTCTCAAGAGGTGGCTTAACTTGTTTTGCCACAATGCCCACCAGTAGATGTCAACTTTCAATTAAAAAAAAAAAAAAAAAAGAAAAAACATAAAAATAAAAGTGATCAAGAAAATATGGCACCCACAGAGAAAGTTAAAATAATAATAAAAAAATAACCTTGGGGAGCTCCAATAAACTAGAATTAGTAGACAAAGATATTCAATCTTTCTAGATAGACTTTTTAACTATTTTCAAACAATTCAAGAAAAGCATTACTGAGTAACTGAAAGAAAGTATAAAAATTGTACTTCATCGAGTAGCAAATGTCAACAAAGAGGGAGAAATTATTTTAAAAGAACCAAGTAGAAATTCTGGAGTTTAAAATCACAATAATTGAAGTTAATAAAGTCACGAGGAGGCTCAGCAGCAGATCTGAACAAAGAAACAATCAGCAACTCAGAGACAGGTCAGTTGAGATTACCAATTTGAGAAAGAAAAGGAATAAAGAACAACAAAAAAAATTGGTATAAGGAACTTGTGGGAACCAGTAAGTAAATCAACACATACATGATGGTGTTGGAGGCTTGGTATGGGTTGTATTCTGCCAATGCTAACTGCAATAAGAGTTTTTTTTTCTTTCTTTCTTTCTTCTGACAGACTCCTACATATTAGCATTAACAGGGCACAGCGCTGGCTGCTAAGGTTGGAGGCCCCTCTCCCTCCCCTGTTAGCTCAGACAGATAGCATGAGGCTAGGGACTGTCTGCTCAGGGACTTCTTAGGGACTTTTTTTTTTGCTTCACTGTTCAACCAATTCCCAGAGTAGGTTGCTTTTACAGAAAGCCCAGCTGCATGCTTAAGTGTCTATCTCTATGTGCTTAGATGCCTCATGGAAATAACCTCTGAAATTCCTTGATGTGGGGTATGAAAACACACGAGAACCGAGAGTTGGGGCTCGACACTTAGGACTGGAGTCCTGTCAAGGCCGCATGGTAATAAGCTGTGCCTTTCCTCCGGAAAGTGCCGCTTGGTTTCTTCTGTCTTTTGTCTGTAACATTGGGAGTCCCTACAGCACACGGGAGAGAGAGAGAGAAAAAAAAAAAAACATCTAAAGAGATAGTGGCTGAAAACTTTCCAAATCATTCATTTACACATCCAAGTATCTCAACTCTTAGAAGGATAAACTGAAGAAAATCCACATCTAGATACATCATAATAAAATAGTGAAAACCTGAAGAATCTTAAATAGAGAGAGAAGCAAATCTTCAGGTGCAAATACTCCTCAGTGAGAGCAATTGCTGATTTCCCAAAGCCATGTAGTCCGGTAGACAGTGGAGTATATATTCAAAGTGATGCATGAAAACAGAGTACCAAGCAAAAATTCTGTTTCTAACAAGACTACCTTGTGAAGTGGAGGTGAACTTAAGACATTCCTAAATTAATGCAAACTGAAATAATTCAGCCCCAGCAGAATTACTCAGGGCACACAAAAGGGATTTTTCCCCGGAAACCTTTTATTTAAGGAATACAGACTTCATACATTTCATACTTACAACTTTAGGAACATGGTGATTATTCCCACCATACCCACCCTCCCCCCACCCTCCCACCCCTCTTCCTCCTTAAGCTGAAATGAAAGAATACTACAAAGCAACTATGAGCCATATTAAAGTAAAAATAAAGTGAGCTGGTAAACATAACTAAGTAGGAAAGTATTAAAAACGGGATAGAAGTATTTTTATTTGTAAATGTTTTTCAGCTCCCTGATTTAATGACAACTGTCTAAAGAAATAAATATATATCACTATTGATGGATACCCAATGCATAAAGATGTAATTTTATGACAATAATAGCACAAATGAAGAAAAGAGAATACAGTAAAGGTTTTATATAGTACTGAAATCGAGTTGGTACTAACCTGAATTTGATCATTTGTTAAGATGCTAATTGTAATCACCAAGTTAAGCACTAAGTAAATACCGCAAAAAGTAGTTTTTAAAAAAGGCAAAAAAATTAAAATGCTAAGTGGAAAATATCAATTTATTGCAAAGAAAAGGAAGAAGAAAAAAAGAGAGAAGGCAGGAACCAAGGAACAGAGGAACAAATGACATGAACACAAAGAAAACCAAAACCCAAAAGACGGATGTGAATCACAGTGTATCAGTAATTACATTAAATGTAAAGTGATTAAACTCTTTAATCAAAAGGCAGAGATTTTTGGAATTGTTTTTTTAATTATATTCAATTATACTGTCTAAAAAGAAATGCTTGAATTTTTAAGATACAAGTAAGAAGAAAACAAAATGACTTCAAAAAGTTGTCCAATACCAACAGCAATTATAAAAAGGCTAGACTATCTATAGTAATACCAGACAAAGTAGACATTATGGCAAAAGTCATTGGTATAGACAGAGAAAGAAACATTTCATAGTGATAAAAGGGTCAATTTAAAAAGATGTGATAATTAAAAGCACAGTACACCTCACAACAGGTCTTTAAAGTACATGAAGCAAAAATTAACAAACTGGAATGGAGTAGATAATTAAACAATAACAGTTGGATGTATCAATAACTCAATGTCTAGTGGATACAACAACTAGGCAGAGTGTCAACAAAAAGAGTTGGACAATGCTACAAATCAACTAACCACACCCAGTAATACCAGAATACATATTCATTGCATGTGCATATAGAGTGTTTTTAAGATAGTCCATATACTGGAGAACAAAACAAGTCTCAATAAATTTAAAATTTATTAAATAAAATTAAAAGTCAACAATAGAAGGAAATTTGGAGAGTTCATGAATATACACACATTAAAAAAACAGACTCCTAATGAATGAATCAAAGAAACCACAAGGGGAATTAAAAAATACTTAGAGATGAATAAAAACTGAAATTCAGCATAACAAAATTTAAAGGACACAATTAAAACTAGGCTTAAAGGGAAATTTATCATGGTAAACACATATTTTAAAAAGAAGTCAAATCAATAACTTACTTTCCACCTAAAGAAAGGAGAAGAGAAAGAATAATGTAAACACAAAGAAGTCAGAAGGAAACAAATAATAAAGATTAGGGTGGAGTTATAAGAAATAGAGCATAGAAAAAGAACACAAAATATGTGAAGCAAAACAATCCTTGAAATGATAAATAAAATTAAGAAAACATTAAACAAAAAAGAAAAGAAGACATGTTACAAAAATTAGAAATACGAGAAGGGGCATTATTACTGACTTTATAGAAATAAACTAATTCTTAGGGCATCCTGTTGAATTACTCGGGATTCCACATCACAGAGTGGACAGATGGTAACACCCAACTCCCAACTTCTCCCTGGAAGGAGCTGGACCTCACATCTACAGCCCAGACATTTCCAGCTGCTGCCTGAGAGTCTGGCTTCTAATTTGCTTGCCTATGCAAACTGACAGGGCAGCCAATCATTGTTCCCCTGGAAGTTTGAATAACCAAAGCAGTATTTCCTGTGGCTTTCCCCTCAGCTCATTCCACTAATAAAACCAAGCCCCCAGCTTCTCCCTACAAGAAGCTGGGCTACACATGAACACCCCGACTTTTCTAACTGCTCTTACGAGGGACTGATCTCCCTCGGCTATGTTGGACACTGGCAGCACTTGGCTGGCTCTTGTCTCCTGTGGCTACCATAAGCAAAGATGGCAGTTTCCATGGGCACAAAGTTTTGAGAGACATTCTGACCAGGATGATTACTAAGGATCATCACTTATATGAAGCCCACCTGTGAAGACTGGGGAACACGTCTTTATTATCTCAACAGAGAGAATCAAAGAAAATGAAGAAAGAGAGACAATGCATTTTAAATAAAAGAAAATGATAAATCTTCAGAAACTGACCCCAGTGAAATGGAGTCGTATGATTTACCTGACAGAGAAGTCAAAATAACTGTCACAAAGATACTGACCAAGGTAAGGAGAGCAATGCATGAACAAAGTGATAATTTTGGCAAAGACAAAATATTAAAAAGTTACAAACAGGGGCCAGTGCTGTGGCATTGTGGTGTAGTGGGTGAAGCTGTCACCTGCAGCGCCTGCATCCTACATGGGCACTGGTTCAAGTCCTGGCTGCTCCATTTCCCATCCAGCTCTCTGCTATGGCCTGGGAAAGCAGTAGAAGATAGCCCAAGTCCTTGGATCCCTGCACCCACGTAGGAGACTCTGAAGAATCTCCTGGCTCCTGGCTCCTGGCTCCTGGCTCCTGGCTCCTGGCTCCTGGCTTTGGATTGGCACAGCTCCAACCATCATGGGCAGTTGGGGAGTGAACCAGTAGATGGAAGACCTCTCTCTCTCTCTCTGTAACTCTGACTTTCAAATAAATAAATCCAAAAAAAAAAAAAAAGTTACAAACAGAAATTGTGACCTTAATGCAGTTACTAAACTGATAAACTCAATGGAGGTATGGGTTCAACAAAAGACTAGATCACATAGAAGGAAGGTTTAGTGAAGTCAAAGCAGGTCATTGGAAACCATCTGGTCAGGGAAGAAAAAAGAAAAAAAAATAATAAAAAGGAATGAAGATAGTACAAGGTACTTAAGGGACATCATCAAGCAGAATAGTATATGCATTACGAAAGCCTAAGAAGAAAAAGAGAGAAGAGGACAGAAAGTGTGTGCAAAGAAATAATAGCAGAAAACTTTCCAAATCTGGGAGAAAAAATAGACATCTAGATCAGGAAGTCCAAAGGATGCCAAATAAGCTGAACTTACAGAAATTCACACCAAGGCACATTAGTAAGTTGTCAGAAGTTCAAGACAAGGAGAGAATTTGAAAAGTATCATGAGAAGCTGCTTGGCAAGAGAATGATTATTAGGTTATTGGTGGATTTTTTTTTTAGCAGAAACCTTGCAGTCCAGAAGGGAATGAGATGATATATTTATTGCTGAAAGAAAAATAAACTTCTGACCAAGAATACTGCACATGGAAAACCTCTTCTTTAAAACTGAAGAGGAGAGAAAGACCTTCTCAAATAAAACTCACCAAGTTCATCACCACTAGACCTGCCTTACAAAACATGCTGCAGGGAGTTTTCATGTTGCAACAAAAGGAAGCTAATTAGCAACATGAGAACATAAGAAAGTATGAAACTCACTCTAAGTATTCTTTTAATTTTGCTTAACTTAAATCAATCGATTTGATATTTTAATTAATCAGCAAAATGTCTTCATCTTTGCCATAAAATGTAGCCTATGCATTGCAGTGAAATTCCATCATATTTATGGACCCTGAACCCAATCAAGGGGAGGGGATTATAAAGCAGATGTCAGGATTTGGAGAATAGTATTAAAATTCTGCCTGCTGTGGTCTGGCATAAGAGAAGTTCTGAGTGTATTTCACTTATTGTTATTACTATTGGCAAATGACTGGTCCATGTTAAAATTTCTGTTTCCAAAGACTACTTGTGTACTTTTCCAGAAGTTGGTATACTGAAGGGAACTGATTACACATTGTAAAAAGCAATTCAGGCAATACAGTAGACCGTGTTTTAATGGAAGAAACAGGAAATTCCACCACTGTTACCTAATTAAATAGTTGTATTGAAAACAATTATTATTAATAGGTATATAGAAAACTATTTATAAACTAAAATTTTCCAATTGACTTCTTTTGTGTTGACGTAAGCTGTAAGGGGTGAAATGCAGCCCTGGTGTGTAGACCTACTGGGCCTATGTTAGCCACTCTGTTCCCAACCAACCTTTTAAATCTCATATCAGGGAATTTTCTTCAGCGTTTAGCAAAACAGTGACAACAGGACACAGAGATAATTGGAATGGCAGAAATAAGAAAATTCTAGAAGATTCTCAAATTGAGTGACTAGGAAGTAAATGCTTTAAGTTCAGAATTCTACATGTGAATTTATCCAAAGAGTAAAGATTTTTAAGTGGAGGTGACAAGGGCAGCAGCCCTGCTTTTTAATCTCCCTGAACTTTCTCGGAATCAAACAGAAGAACTAAACTGGGATGACAAAATCAAAGACCATGGAAAACACCTCCAACAAAACCTAGCAACAAACATCCCCACAACTCTTCCAAACAATCCAAGACAACTACAAGATTCAAGAAATAACAATATCTGCTGGGAGGAAGTAGAGATAATTTCGCTGATATTTTCGCAGTTCTGAAAAGAGAAGATCCCGCCTCCTATCGGATACTCCTGAGCGACAGGAGCTGAAGAAGCAGCTTTCCAGTTTCCACTGCAAAGGTAGTATAAGGTCCTAGTGGTTGATGTTGGGGGCAGGGGGCACTCTGGCACCTGTAACTCTTCAAAACTTACAAACTCAAGTTCCTTTCTGAGACAGGTACATGGCATTGATAGCAACATGAACTATAATTCAGGACAGCCATCAGCAGGAGTAGATCTTGGCTGCTGAAAAAATATGGCTGGGAACAGAGTCCAGATTAAGCAGGCTAGAATAACAGAGTCACAGGATAGAAAGCCAGACTGAAGTGAGAGGAGAGGAGAAGGAGCAGATTACAGGAAATGCATAGCCATAATTGTTACGAACTTTGTGAAAACAGCAAGAGAGCAAACCCTGCAGCCAAGGAGCTGTAGGAATTTTCATGGACCGTCTTTTCTCCTAAAATAAATAAGAAAGCTTATGTCACTTAAAAGTGACCAGCAGGGTCCTGCACTATGGCATAGCGGATAAAGCCGCAGCCTGCAGTGCCAGTATCCCATATGGTGCTGGTTCAAGTCCCAGCTGCTCCTCTTCCAATCCAACTCTCTGCTGTGGCCTGGGAAAGCAGTAGAAGATGGCCCAAGCCCTTGGGCCCCTGCATTCACATGGGAGACCTGGAAGGAGCTCCTGGCTCCTGGCTTTGGTTCGGCACAGCTCCGGGCGTTCTGGCCAATTGGGGAGTGAACCAGCAGTGGGAAGACATCTCTCTCTCTTTTTCTATCTCTGCCTCTCTTTCTCTCTTTGTGTAACTCTGACTCTCAAATAAATAAATAAATCTTACAAAAAACAAAGTGGCCAGCAAAAAAGAATCAATGACAAATCCCAAGAGAATCTATTACTAGAGAAAAGTGCATCAAAAAAGGGAAAATGTGTATAAACAAAGCACACCAGAAAATATGTCCACAAATAGCAATAAATAGAAACAAATAGATAAACAAATAGATCAACAAATAAATAGAAAAAAATAGAAAGTGTAACCTAATATCTCAAATACAGAGAGACAGCACACTCTTTGTAAACAGCACAGATCAGAACTGGGGAAAAAATTCAGAATTGAGATGATCAGAGAAAATGGAGATTTAAAAATGAACTTAGTTAAGGAAAAATTGAGAAATGAAAAATCATTTCATAACTGATTTTTCTTAATTGGTTAAATTAAAAGGAATACACAAGAAAATATTATAACAGTTCATTAATAAAAGCAAAAGTTTGGAGCCGGTGTTGTTGTATAATGAGTTAAGTTGCCACCTGCAATGCCACCATCCCATATGGGTGACAGTTCAAGTCTCGACTGCTCCACTTCTGACCCAGCACCATGCTAATGCACCTAAGAAAGCGGTGGGGGATGCCCCAAGTGCTTGGGCCCTGCCACCCATGTGAGAGACTCAGAAGAAGCTCCTGGCTTCTGGCTTTGGCTTGGCCCAGCCCTGGCCGTTGTAGCTATTTGGCAAGTGAACCAATGGATTGAAGATCTCTCTTTCTATCTCTACCCTCTCTGTGTAATTCTGCCTTTGAAATACATTTAAAAATATTTTTTAAAAAGAGAGTTGATTTTAATTGAAACTACAAATGCAATAGGCACACTGCATACCAGAGAAAGCCAATCAAAAATGGAAAATTCTAGCACATATTCTAATAAAATGATTGGACTTTATAGAAAAAGAACACATTCTCTTCTCTTCTAGGCAAAGACCAAATGGGAAAAAATCATATTGTCTTCAGACTTTTCAAGAACAACCGTTTAAATCACAAAATCAAAAGTATTTCATTTAAGATACTCCAGGAAAAAAAAAAAAACTTAAGCCATAGCATTTTACATACAAACTAACTTTATGTTACAAAGACACAGATCAGCTGCTGTGAAGATGCACAACATCAGAAAATATGATTTCCTGAGCCTTCCTTATGACTCTGGAGAAAGAGTTTAAGGCTGTTGATATAAAGGGGGAGGCTCTGTGCTCTGTGTTAGAAGTACGCTGATCCACAAATCAGGACTGCCCATCGGGAGGACAGGTGCTTTCTGCTGCTTGGGTTGCAGGTTTTCCTCATCTTTTCCAGACAGTTGCAAACCATCAGAGAACCACCATGTAATTCTCTCTCACCACTCTATTGCAATGATTTGGAAAGGAGCTGGGAATCACTCCTGCTATGACAAAATACCCTAATTCGGGACACTTGCAAATACTAGAAATTGATTTCCCTCTGTTCTGGCAGCTGAGAATTACATGATCAAAGAACCAGAAGATTTGGTTTCTGGAAAAGGCCCACTTTCTCTCAGATGTGCCTTCCCACTGTGTCCTTCCAGCCTGGAAGGGACAACACAGTTGTCTGAGGTATCTTTCACAAAGGAGCCAGTTCCCTTTTGGAGTGTTCCACCCTCACAATCTCATCATCTCCCAGAGGACCGCACCTCTTAGCATCGCACCGGTGATAATTCTTTTTTTAAGGTTTTTTTTTTTTAATTTATTTGACAGATAGAATTAGACAGTGAGGGAGAGAGACAGAGAGAAAGGTCTTCCTTCCGTTGGTTCACCCCCAAAACAGCCGCTACGGCTGGAGCTACGTCCATCCGAAGCCAGGAGCCAGGTGCTTCTTCCTGATCTCCCATGTGGGTGCAGGTGCCCAAGCACCTGGGCCATCCTCCACTGCCCTCCCGGGCCACAGCAGAGAGCTGGACTGGAAGAGGAGCAACCAGGACTAGAACCCAGTGCCCATATGGGATGCCAGCACCACAGGTGGAGGATTAACCAAGTGAGCCACAGCGCCGGCCCTTAGTGATAAGGTTTCAATAAATATTTTGTGGAAATACAGACATTCAGACCATAGCACTTACATAGTCACATTGCTCCCTTGTCCTCTTCTGGCTTTAGGTTTTGATTGACACATAATAATTGCACATATGTATAAGGTATAATATGATATTTTGATTCACGTAAATACTGGGTAATGATCAAGTCAGGATTATTAGCATATTCATCATCTTAAACTTTATCATTTTTTGTGGTGAGTACATTCAAAATACTCTCTTCCAGCTCTTTTGAAATATATAATGCATGTGGAGGATGACCCAGGTCCTTGGACTCCTGCTCCCGCATGGGAGACCCGGAGGAGGCTCTAGGCTCTGGCTTCTGATCGGCTCAGCTCTGGCCGTTGTGGCCAACTGGGGAGTGGACCAGCAGATGGAAGACTTCTCTCTCTCTCTCTCTCTCTCGCTCTCGCTCTCTCTGCCTCTCCTTGTCTCTATATCTAACTCTAACTTTCAAATAAATAAATAAATCTTAAAAAAAAAGAAATTATATATATAATGCACAATTGTTAATTATATTCCTTATCATTCTTTATTCATTTTAATGAATTCCTAACACTTGAAAACAAAATGGTGGTAGGGTCAAGTATTTGGTGTACTAGTTAAGATGCTGCTTGGAATGCCTGTATCCCATACTGTGGTACTTCAGTTCCAGTCCTGGCTCTTCTACCAATTCCAGCTTCCAACTGATGTGCACCCCTGGAAGTAGCAGCTCAAGAATTTGTCACCCGTGTAGGAGACTTGGATTGGGTTCCAGGCTCCTGACTTCATCCTGGTCTAGCCCCAGTGTTGCAGATATTTGGGAAGTAAACCAGCAGATGGGATATCTCTGTGTGTCTCTCTTCTTTTCAAATAAATTAAGAAAATAAAATTTTTAAAGGGGGTTTTCAGAAGCAGACTTTGTGGCTCAGTTAAGCCACCTCTTGGAACACCCACATCCCTCATTGGAGTGCCACTTCTTACTTATACACACACTGAGAAGTAGCCAATGATGGCTCAAGTGCTTGGATCCCTGCCGTGCATGTCGTAGACTTGGGTGGGATTCCTGGTTCTGACCTGGCTCAGTATTGGCTGCTTCAGACATTTGGGGAGTGAATCAGTAAATGGAAGTCCCTGTCTCCCACCTTTCTCTCTCCCTTCTTCCTCACCCTCTCTGTCACTATGCCTTTCAATAAATAAATGACCTTTTAAAAAAATGGTGATTTCAAAAGAAACTATGTGCAGTCCCCTGTGTTGTACCTTGCATTCTGGAGTATGAGCATACTTCAAACAGTTTGTGGAAAAATAGAATTAAAAGTAAGCTTACTTTTGGTGCAAAACAAATGAAATCCATGCTTAATTTTTTCCCAATATGCATTTTTCATGAACTTTCTGAACAGCCCTACCATGCATGGATTTCAAAATTTTTAGCTCCAAAATATACATTTTTAGTTCCACTCTCCATGAACTTTTTGAAATACTCTAGTAGTAAATTAAGTAATTCTGAAATAAATTTTAAATTATAATGAATGAAATTTGCTAGATTTTAAAATATGACTGTGAATTGTTCACCATTCAACATTTTTAAGTATTGTCTCTCTGTTGGACATATCATCCTTCTACCCAGTAAGCAACTTAGCCATTTAAACTTCATACTTTAATATTTGGAAGTCTGAAAGCAGCCAAATGTATGGCCTTTAAGGAAAAGATAATTCATATAAGGTAGATAAAAAAACATTTGGATAGAATATTTATACAAAGAATAAACAATTGTTCCCATCTTGCAAAGCCTGTGGGAACAATTCTGAAGAGATATGTTAGGTCTCAGGGCACCCTGTGTGCTGATTCAGGTAGGCATCATTTGGATTACTTGAGAATTCTCATTTCCATATACAACAAACCAGGGAAATAAACATAACTTTGATTGATTGTTCCAGGAGAAGAATGTGCAATATGGTAAAAGCACATTCTTTATTTTTTTTCTTTTCCTAGGTAGAATGGTCCCAAAAAAACCACAGTGAGCTTGAAAGAACTCTGGGATTTGCTTTTGAGCTTCCCCTAGGGAGCTCAAGGCTCATTAGAATGGAGGGGTCCTTGAAGATTCCAACCTCCGCTCTTGGAGATCTAAGCCATTACTTTCAGTCTCTCCAATAATCACTTTTTCCACTAAAAGTTTAACGGATAAGGTTTCTCCACTGAAATGTCATGTAGCTCACTGAGATCAAAATTGAAAACTATGAAAGCAGTATTAGAGCTGGAATTTAATAGACCAAAAACAGAATTATTGATTTCTAACCCTTCCAGCTCTTCCCTAATTTTCTCCACCTCTGCAAAGGGCAGCACAAACCATCTAATCATTTATGCTAAAACCCAGGAGACATTCCTATTCCTTCATTTCTTTCACCCCCATCATCCAACCCATCCATTGTTACTGGCACCACCTCCAAAACAGCTCTTTAATTTATCCACTTCTCTTCATGCCCATTGCTACCATCCAAGTCCAAGCCAGTATTCGTCATACATGGAGCACTGAGATCACCTCCTAACTTGTCTCTGTGATTCTGCTCTTGCCCTACTGGAGTACACTCTCCTGAGCAACTAGATTGCTCTCAGCAGGTCTTGTCTCTTCTCTACATAAGCCTATCTCTCTCAAAGCATCCCATTACCTATAAAATGAAATCCGGGCCACTTAGGAAGCTCCATTCTATCAGGCCACTGCCTCCCTCTGTGACCTCCCACCTTCTGCTTCACTTTCCATCAGTAGACAGCAGACTTATTCCTATTTCTCTCATATGCCAGCATCACTCCTCTGTTATATCTTTGTGTAGCTAAAGCATTCTGGCATTTCAAGTCTCAATCTAAAATGACCTCCTAATAATATCTTCAGTAATGACTGTTGAATTTCCTATCTCTCTCATTACTTTGTATTTTAATCATATTACTTATCTATATTTAAAATGATCTTATTTACTTTTTAATCACTCATGAAATGTTATATTCACAGAAGGCAGTTTTCTTTTACTCTATGCTTTATACTCAAATGCTAGAAGAACACCTGGCACCTAATAGGAACTCAACAAATGTGTGTTCAATGATTGAATATATTTCAGGACTACATTTACAGAGAAGTACATGAGTTCCTTAAAAGCCAGTCAATCCTTTTTCACAAGCATTTGTTTTTCAGTGATTTAGTAAATGTGAGGCATGATGCCAGGAGCTAGAGTCATGAAGTCTAAAATCATGTTTGCAAATCTTATGCTCCTTGCTGGTCAACTAGGAGCTCTCAAGGGATTATAATTGACTTTGAATGATCAACTTATTATTTCTATTATGATTATTACAAAGGATATTAACATTTTGGCCATTTCCAATGTCATTATGGGTATAAAAACTATTAACAAAATTAAAGCACAGTTTCACAATTAATAAAAAAGTTGAATCACTAATACGAATGACTAGTACATTGTTATGGCTGATATATTAACATTATTAAGCAAATAGACTTCTCAGGGGGTTACTCCTAAACTGATGGTCACATGGTGAACCCACTGTGACAGGAGAGCAGCTGATGGCCAAGACACCAGGATGTCAATGTGTAACAGCATGAACGACAATGCAGAGGTTGACCCCAGAATGGGCAACCTACTAAGACTCAGCATCTTAAAGCAGCTGCTGAAGTGGGCCATGGGAGGCAAGTGTCTGTGCTAGACTGCAGGACATGACATGGGAGCAAAGCAAATCATCCAGTATTTATGAGTACCTACAGTGGACCAGGCATTCTGCTGAGTGTGGAAACACAAAGATAACTATGACACATCTGAATTATGATATATTTGTTAAAGTTTAAGTCTCATCCCCCTTAATATATTTTTCTTGGAGACTGATTAAAAGTAACCTTAAAATAATATTTAAGGATCAATGTTTGATTTAGTGGTTGAGAACCTGGTTGGGACATATGCACCCCAGATCAAAGTGCCTGTGTTTGAGGCCTGGCTCTGCTCCCGATTCCAGCTTCCAGCTAAAGTGCATCCTGGGAAACAACAGGTGATGGCTCAGTAGTTGGGTTCAGAATACCCATGTGGGAGACCAGGATTGAGTTTCATGCTTCTCAGTTCTGCCCCAAGCTGGGACCATTGAGGGCATTTGGAGAGTGAATCAATTGATGGGAGCCTCTCTGTCTCTCTCTTTTTATCTTTGTCTCTCAAATTAAAAATTTAAAAAAAACAATAATTAATAAGAACATTACAAATATGAATTCATTTAATCTGTATAAATCTCTGTAAAGTAATATTATTATCATACCCACCTTAAAAATGCAGGAAATTGTGATACAGAGAGATGAAGTAACGAGACCAAGATGCCGCATCTAGCAAGTAGAGAAACCTTGTTCAATACCCCCATTATCTCCAAAAGACTGAATCTCATACTGTGCTCTAAGAACCCCAGCCTTGCACTTCAACCTGAATGTTATCTTAGTCCTCTTAACATTGACCTTTTGATTTGGTTCCCTTCTAATTATTTCCTCTCATTGCTTTTGGTAACATCTCAACCCTCTTATATCACATTTCTCTCTCTCTCCCCCACCCCAACCACCGCCAACACCACCATTTGTGTATAATAGTCAACCCTACTTTAATGACTATTAAATGAGCTGTTTGTTTTGGATTCATTCAGCAACAACAAAAATATTGGGACACTCTGTGCCTCAACAGATATCTTTGAAAATGTGTTCATATAGGAAATGAAGACAGCTGGACAACCATAGACAAGTATTTTTTAGCCCATGCAAATAAATTGCAATATAACTGCAAGACTGTCATCTTTTCCAATAACTTAATTTACCAAAGGGACACTAGTCCAAGAACAATGGAAATGAGAGCAGCACCGCAAATAGACAGCACACTTGAAAATGTGAGCCACTTAAGAGGAAATTGCAATTGTCATTTTCAGTTTTTAAACACTTTTCTCTTTCTACCCTATAACCCTCTAGTCTTTTTGATGAGGAATTTCTTTGTATGTATGGGTATGTGTTTGTATTTTCTTTTTACATTTGAAGGAAGTGACTGTGTACAATTGAATTTCTTATGAATAGAAAAGTCAGTTGGCCAGTGATTAAGAGCTCCAGAATGAGTCCTTAATGTTAAATTTCTCTTGAAACATTTGGCACTCTGCAATGTTATTTCTCAGATAATGTGCCTATAACTCCAAGTCTTATCAGCGTAGGAACCATGGATTACAAATAGCTTACTAGATTATTCCAAGGTCCTCCTGGAATATAACCTGCTTCTCAAGGGATGTTCAAACACTCCTTCTCCCCCTTTATTGTGTTTAACTGCGAGTTCCAAAAGAGAAGGGCACAAGTTCACACATAATTCCTCTCCCCTCTGCTTCTACTTCTGCTGTCTTAATGCTCTGACCCAGCTCTTGCCACCTTTCTCATTTGTTTTTTAATCACTTGTCTTGGAGAGCTTTCTGGGACTCTCCTGGTACTACTTACAAGGAAGCTCTGACCTAATCCTTACTTGCAGTGTACTTGACGTGTATATTATAATTTTTATTCCACCTAGAATTCTGTAACTGCTTAGCTGTGAACCTCCACCGCCAAAAGTCACCTGTAATGGTTCTCTGTGCTCCCAAGACTCTGCCAGGCTTCCCATATGTTGTCCCTGATTTGCTTTTGACCTTTGATGCTCACATCTTTAACTGATGAGGGAAAATATTTATTAATTAATTCCAATTGTTTGTAAAATAAGAGAGATACCTTTCAGTACAGTCTCTGAAGCACCCTTATGTTGAAGTTCTAGTTGTTCTATTTTATATATTTTCCTATCCTAGGCAACCCCAGGTGTAGGATCAGGATAGCTTAAATATTGCATCATTCTGAACATTTAACCAGTATCCTCATCAATTAATACTCTACTGCTGAGTCTGGCACAGCTTGTAACCTGTTAGTAACCCATCTTTTCTAAGGTATCTAACATACCTGTTTATATCTGAACTCTAATTGCAAAGAGGATTCAAGTATGTACCTGTGCCCCCAAAATGTTTAGCACTTCATTTAACACTTCATTCTATTCTTCCTTTGCCATCTTTTTGCTGAGTGAATTGAGAAAATAGAGGACAAAAATGGGTTTGATTAAAAGAAGGAGTAAGTCTGGATATGAAGTAAAGGTAGTTAGTGTTGGGTGCTGGACTGAACAGAAAGGGAACTCAGTGCTTCCTGAACAAGCCCAGCAAGGATACTAGAAGACAAATATACAGTGTAAATTAAAGCAAATGGAAAACAGAAGGGCCAGGCCACAGTAAATCAAAATCTGGGAAAGCCAAGAGAAAATATGGTTCAAGTGCAAGGCCAAGTGAAAATGACTCAAGTGCAAAGTAAAGTAGAAGTCCAAAGCCAACTCTCATGATTGGCATGGGTGATAGATCCTGAAAGACGAGGAAATCCATGCACAAGAAGAATAGGAGCAAGATAAGTGTAACAGCAGTAACCTCCGTAGCCATGGAGAGACCTAGAAACAAAGGCAGCCAACTTCTTCAAAACTCAGAATGAACTGACTCTATACCACTCTTGACAAATTTTTAGCAAATCTCAAGTACAACTTGCCTGAAGATCTAAGGGGAATGATATCAGAAAGTTGCACAGAGTTGTTTAAAAAGCATTTCTATTATAATAACCATGACTTCAAGACACCTGGAGAGCTCTGTGTGCACATATTCTCTAGAAACTCCACAGATCATGAACAAGTTAGGTTCCAGAAGTTCTTAGACTTGGGGAGATTCAAAGCTACTCCCACATTCACTTCAATAATTATAAAAAGACAATGTACATGTACAAGTGACCATTGTCATCTTGATCCGTTGGTTGATAGAGGATAGTATTTCCCAGGTTTGAACCCATTTCTCTCCATTAAACTCCAAAGCTGAAAATCCTCAGAAAGAAAAATTTCTTGATAAGCAAAAGCAGAATGTGGATGAACAAAGGCTCAGGTGAAAAGTGAATGCTCTGGATAGCTAGATATTCCTTTCTTCCCAATGCCTTTATCTCTCTAAGCCACCATTGGTCAGTCTTTTACTGCCAATTAAATTCAGCAAACATTTACTGAGGGCTCATATTGAGCTAAGGTATATGCTATGTACCAGGAAGGACAAAATAAATACATAAAACTCAATTCCTGTTTTCAAGGAGCTTCTAATCTGGTAGGGGACTCGGTCAAATAATTAGAAGTGATCATATCGTCTATGGAAGGATCTCCAAATAGGATGATTCAGTTTGCCAATATGAGGGAAGGTTGGAGGCGATTTCCTAAAGTATTTGAAAAAATAAATGAGCAATGCAAGATGTGGAGTGTTTGGAATAAAGATGACTGACTGAATACATACATTTAATTTTACTCCCTCCTAAGGCCTCCTAAAATTACACAAAAGAGGCTTGTAGGGCACAAACACCCCCAAGTACAAAAGATAATGAAGAGATACAATGGTCATGACACTCCAAAATCTGGAACATATTAAGTGAAGCTGAGAAAGCTGAATCCTAAACTTGGTGTAGGGAAGCCAAAAAAAAAAAGAAAATAATCTTGTTTCGCAGAACCTACTACATGACCAAGAAGAGGACACTAGAGTTTCAGAGTAGAGGTGAAGAGAAGAAGGTGGAGAAAGATCCTAGAATGGCAGATATGTACAAGACCTATAGAGAAATCTTCTCAAATTAAAGCAGGTAAGAATAACCAATATGTCTGAGTGACTTGAAAAGGGATTTTAACAACTGCTGCAGAAACTAGGATCAGTTAGCAAGAAATAATTTAAACCATAGCAAATAATGAAAGAGCAATCACTAGCTTGGAATTTGCCCTTCCTTCGACCCAACCCAAAATTTGATGGGAGGTAGAGCACCAATAAAGGGGAGAGGGGAAGCAGTAATTATTATTATAACTGTGGACTGAGTACTTAAAAGTATAGTATAGTATGATGTGTATTTGAATGTTTGGGATATAATATTAGGTATACAAAAAGAAAACAACAACAATGTGTTCTGAAATGGAAAGAGGGGTGGGTGGTGCAGCAGATTAAGCCATCAGTTGTGATTCCTGTATCCCATATTGGAACAGTTCCTCTGCTTCTAATACAGCTTTCTGGTAATGCATCTTGGTAGGCAGCAGATGGCAACTCTAGGGCTTTGGTCTATGACAACCAACTGGGAGACCCAGATGGAGTTCCATGCTCCTTACTGTAGCCTGGTCCAGCCCTGGCCATTTTAGTCATTTAGGGAGTGAACCAGCAGATGAAAGATAACACTCTTCCTCTTTCTGCCTTTCAAATAGATGAAAACAATCTTTTTAAAAAGATTTATTTATTTATTTGAAAGTCAGAGTTACACAGAGAGAGAAGGAGAAGCAAAGAAAGAGGTCTTTCATCGACTGGTTCACTCCCGAATTGGCTGCAACAGCCAGAGCTGCGCCGATCCAAAGCCAGGAGCCAGGAGTGTCTTCTGCATCTCCTATGTGGGTACAGAGTCCCAAGGCCATCTTCTGCTGCTTTCCCAGGCCATAGCAGAGAACTGGATTGGAAGTGGAGCAACCAGGTCTCGAACTGGCATCCATATAGGATGCCAACACTGCAGGCGGTGGCTTTACTTGCTAAGCCACAGAGCCTGCCCCAACAATAAATCGTTTTAAAAATGGAAAGAAATCATAGTATATTACTTGGCTCAGCTGTGAAACATTCACCAGACACAATAATGTAGCATGACCTAAAACCATAATTATGTTATAGTTATTTTATGAGGGGGAGGGGCAGATGAGAAGTATACGGAGTACAGCATACAAAGTTAATTCTTAATTTTCCATGGTGGGAGATTTGGCTTTGATCAGATGCTTTCAAACTTTTTAGCTTCTGTAATGTCACTTGCCTGCAGGCTCTTGATCTATTTAATGTCATTCTTCTGTTTAAAGCAGGTTTCATAAACTAGCCATGGGGTAAATTCATTCATGAGAAACAGTGGAAGGAAGGAAGGAAGAGGACATCCCCTTCCTGGTTTTTCCTGATTCTGGAAGAAGCTCTGCAAGTGGCTGTTCTTCTCCATGGGTAACGCTGGTCCCCTTTCCATGTCCCCTGCTCACATCTTATGTGAACCCAGACCAGGGACGATTCAACACCACAACTGTCCTATTTTAAAAAAATGTGAACAAACGAATAGAAAAAACTGCTTAACATAATGTATTTTTAAAACATTTATTTTTTATTTTAAAAGGCAGAGAGAGAATTTTCAGGCCACTGATTCATTCACCAAATTGCTGTAACAGCTTGGGCCGGGCCAAGTTGAGGCCAGATGCCAAGTACTTCACCTGAGTCTCTCATGTGGGTGGCAGGAACTCAATACCTGAACAATCATCCATTGATTCCCAGGTGCATTATCAATAAGCTGGAACAGAAGCACAGTAAGGACAATTTAGAGCAGAACTCCAATATATGATGCAGGAGTCTCAAGTGGCGATTTCACCCACTGCGCCACAATGCCTGCCCCAACAGACATTTTAACCGTTCGTTTACATCTGCCTCAGGTTTTTCAAATTTTCACTTTGCTTCTTTTGTGTAATTTCATATAAATGTAATATTGAACATCGTTCATTAATCATCCTATCAAACAACTGGGCAAAAGATATGTATGTGGGGCCGGCGCTGTGGCACAGTGGGTTAAAGCCCTGGCCTGAAGCACCGGCATCCCATATGGGCGCCAGTTCGAGACCCAGCTGCTACTCTTCTGATCCAGCTCTCTGCTGTGGCCTGGGAAAGCAGTGGAAGATGGCCCAAGTCCTTGGGCCCCTGCACCTCTGTGGGAGATCTGGAAGAAGCTCCTGGCTCCTGGCTTCAGATCGGCACAGCTCCGGCTGTTGCAGCCATCTGGCAAGTGAATCAACAGATGGAGGACCTCTCTCTGTCTCTACCTCTCTCTGTAACTCTGTCTTTCAAATAAATAAAATAAATCTTTTTTTAAAAAAAGATATATATTAAGATTTTTGGGGGTTGGCACCATGCAGTACCTCTGCCTGCAGTGCAGGCATCCCCATAAGATTGCCAGTTGGAGGAGATTTGACTGCTTCACTTCAGGTCCTGCTTTCTGCTAATGCATCTGGGAATGCAGCAGAAGATGGCCCAAGTACTCCACGTGGGGGGCCAGGAAGAATCCTGGAGTCAGCTTGGGCCAGTCCTGGCCATTGTGGCCATTTGGGGAGTAGAATAGCAGATGGAAGATCTCTCTCTCTCTCTCTCTCTCTCTCTCTCTCTCTCTTTTTCTCCTTCTCTCTCTGTACTGGGCTGAATCAGGAGCTGGCAACTCAATCTAGGTCTCACATATGTGTCTGGAACCCAGTTGCTTAAGTCATCACCACTGCCTACCAAGGTCTGCCTTAACATGAAGCTAGCGTCAAGAACTAGACATTTTGAGGATCAGATAAAAATGCTAACAGGTTATTATAACAATGTTTTTACACTATCATAGGGCTTCAAATGACCCTCAGGATCCACCTAGAAAACAAAATAGCTATTACATCCAAGATGGTGGATACAACCAAGATGGCTGCAGTCACTTCAAGCTGAATTCCAACATACTCCTTGTTTTTCAATTTAAAGTCATTTTGTTTAACCTCAGAAGGAATTGGGCAAAATCAAAATATTATTAAATCTAGTACTCTTGTAATTGCAGTAATTTTAATAAAGTATTTTTATTTAATAATGAACTTTAAATATTCTTTCATCAAAACCCTGGAACTACAGATTTAGCTTATTAAAGTTATGAGAATTCTCCGCCATTTAGATTAGGAAGCTCCAGTTTCATTTTCTATCAATCAATCATAAAAAATTTATTTTCCATCAGAAAATATCAAATTCTAATTTTCAACTGGAATAAGCATTTTATACACTTCAGACATTTTTTAAAACAGGAAATATAATAGCTCACATCTTGTAAAATATAATACCAAAATTACTCAGAATTAAATTATTGTAGACTTGATGTAATTAATACATCTACCACATAATATACTCTAACAAAATCCTATTACTCATTTTCTACCCAATGAGAACACAAAATCTGGCTAAAATTTTGTTATTTGTGAAGCAGGAAATGTGATGAAAAGGCACCAAATTAAGTAAATATGTTCTGACTCTTGTGTTTTAAGGGAGATTAAATAAGAATCAAAATTTTAAAGTCAGAAATAATTCCATGTCTTGATTAGACATTACAATGAAACTTATTTATTTTATGAAAGATCATATACCATTAAAGTTAATCACATGATTGTATAGCTTGCACTTTTGTTAATAGGGAATGTAACTGCTAAATATTTTATGGGACAAAGTAAAATAAAGATTTACTGTGTTTGAAATAAACATTTCAAAACATTTTGATAAAATAGCTATTACTATGAAGTAACACATCCAAAATCTCAAAGAAACACATAAAACTTTGATCCAAGGGTTTTATGCACTGTGTTTTGAAAATTTTGGTGGTACTGGAAACTATTATAGTTTTTAAAAAATCAATAACAGCTTTGACTGTTGAAAGATTTATTTTGTTTTCAGCTAATTATTTATCATAAAGACAAGGACAGGAAGTAGCTGAAATAAACCTGTATTTTAACATTTTTTAAAGTTTTTCAATGTTCAGTATTTTCTACTGTTGTACTTTGCTTTTATAGGACCTTCTCTCACAGCTACATAGTCTTAGAAGTTGGAGGATTCAAAAAATGTATCATTACTACAATGCCTTACTCAATTAGATATCTGAAGTAAGAATACACCAACAAGGACAAAATTTTCAATTTTCCACAAACAAGTTTCACCTTTATCGGTGATATGTATAAGATAGGGTGCTTGGAAGTAGATCTAAAAACAGATCATCGTCCCTCTACCCCTCCTGGACTTTCGTGACTACTGCAATCCCATACAACTGCTTTATAAAAAACAAAAAGGGGGAATGTTAGTAAAATGGTGCAGTCTTACCTGACACCGTCCTAGGCTCTAGCCCCCGCCGCCATTGCTGGAAGCCAGGTGGCCCACGCTCCACCCCCATCCTAATGGGATTCGCTGCTCCTACTTTCCTGACCGCCCCCACCCCCGCCACAAAGTTTTAAAAGGACCTGTTCCTTTACACGTGGTTCTCTCTCTCTCTCTCCTTCTCTGTCTCCTGATCTCTGTCTGTTTTTGTCTCTCTCTCTTATGCTCTCCTTCTCCTTCTCTTCCTTCCTTGCCCCTTTCCCTCCGATCTGTCGAGTTTCCCCCAATAAACTCTTTCCCTTAAAAAAAAAAAAAAAGATAGAGTGCTTGCTAGGAATAAATAGGTCAATGTTTAGGAACATCTCCTCTTTGATTTGAAGTTTACACACATCCCAAAAGAATTTCTGGTGGAGGAGAAGAAATGCTTGTGTTTTAGAAGTGGGAGAAGAGTTACTGTGATCTGAAACCCATCCTCAGCTACTGCAGTTTTAGGAAAGGATATATATCAAAGTTGAAGGTCTAAAGTCAAATGTCTAAATTGTGCCTGCACAATCCTTGGGAAATCTTTGGGTGGTCCAATTTGAAGACCACTGGCCCAGTCCACTTTACCCTCACAGGGTCTGGCTTCAGCTAAGGTGTAGCTTTTGTATGGGATGTGACATACATGGACTTCCTCATTTATTAACTTGCCCAAGATTTCCTCTAAGAATCTCTAACTTCTTAAAGGTTTGATCCCAGAAATCACAGTGAACAGCCGCAATTTTCAGACTTGGTTTAATCTCTGTCTCCAAACACCGCCTTCAGTAGTCTCTGCTGTGATACAGTAAACTCCTTTAAGTTCTTGGTAACAGTCACTTCCTGACTGAGGCGTGAGCTGAAAAACTGACCATTGTGAAGTGCCAAGACACTTCCTGAGTAACACAATTAACAAACTCTCCGCAGGGTCATTGCTTCATCTTAACCACACCATGTTCATTATTCTGTGGGATTCATTTTCACCCTCAGAAGACATTATTTATAAAAGATCAGCATAAGTGATTTTAGGTATGTTGGAATATTATCATACTTTCCAAGCAATCAGAATTTTGTTAATAAATACAAAATATTCCATTTTTAAACATGCATTTCAAAAGAATACTAAACATCATTCTAATTATTCAACAAACAGTTACTGAAGCCTGGTACACCAGGGTCTCACAGTGAGATGAAAACCATAGGATTACAAATCATAGCCATGGAGAATGGATTAGTGGTTTGCAGGGAACAGGGTTCTGGGAGATGGAAAAGAACCACTGTAAATGGGAATCCCTTTATAGTAATAGAACAGTTCTGAATCCAAAGGCAGATGTAAAAGAGAGGCTGGCAACTGTTTTTCTGTAAATGACCTAATTAAAAATACTTTAAGAACTTTGTGCTTGGAAAAACCACCAACACTAGGAAAACAGGAACCTTTGCTTTGTAGATGGTTCACTCTGGAAAACCTGAAACACTTTTACAGCTACAGACAGACCCTCTAGACTAAGTGTACACCCTTCTAGGATGGATCGCGAAGCCCTGTCAGCAAAGGACAATGTTCTATGGAGAAGGTAGGGGGAGGGCTGAGAGAGGGAGGGTATCCAGAAAGAGGATTATCTCCTACATCTTGGACTGACACAATAGAAAAAACGACCGCTTACATTATGGTTGCAAACTATGACATGTGGGTAAATGTGGCTGATTGCTTTTGTGAATAAAGTTTTATTGAAATATGTCTACATCCTTCCTTATGTGTTATCAGTGACTGTAGTAGTACTGCACAGCAGAGTTAGGTAGCTGTAACTGAGCCTATAGGGTACACAAAAGCTAAATATTTACTACATGGTTCTTTTTTTTTAAGATTTATTTATTTGAAAGGCAGAGTTACAGAGAGGCACAGAGAGAAAGAGAGAGAGAGAGAGAGAGAGGTCTTCCTTCCACTGGTTCACTCCCCAATTGGCTGCAATGGCCAGAGCTGAGCCAGTATGAAGCCGGGAGCCAAGAGCTTTTTCTGGGTCTCCCACGAGGGTGCAGGGGCCCAAGAACTTGGACCATCCTCTACTACTTTCCCAGGCCATAGCAGAGAGCTGGATCTGCAGCTACACCATGGCATCGGCCCCACTACATGGTTCTTTATGAAAAAGTTTGCTGACTCTTGTTAGCATCCCTAAGCACAATCAGGTGAGGTCAAGTAAGACCTGGCATTGTACAGTGCTTGCACAAATATTACTGTCTCAGACCTCACACATTTGAAAAACAATAAAGAATTTATCTTTCAGTTGTTCTCAAATAAGAAAACTGAAATTCAGTAGGTTAAATTTTTGCCTAAAGTTTTGTACAGACATTCTGATTCCTTGGCCAATTAGTTTTCTTTCTCTTCTATGGTGTTTGTTCATCTAGAATATATTTCAGCAGCATCTCTTTAAATTTTTAAGAGATAATTTATAAATGTATAAGCCTGTATTTTTTAGTGCTCACAGCTTGACAATTTTAAAGCTGTATTAGAGTGAGTATAGCCTGGTACCATCATCTCCTGCCAATTCACTCAGAAAAATCTTATTTATCCAGCAGTTTCAGACTAAACGTAATTTTATCATGCACCTCTTCCTGAAGCTGCCAAGTCATGTTTTTTATGTACTCTATTTTTTATTCAGAGTATTTATCACAGACTGTGTTATGTGTTTAGTCTATGTGTGTATGCATTATTTCTATTGTTTAATATCTGTCTATACTTACAGTGTGTAAACATAGTCTGGGATCATGTCTACTTTGCTGAATCCAGTGTGAATGTTATACCTGGCTCTCAGGAAATGTTTCTTAATTGAATGAAAGAACAGTGAGCTCATAATGAAGCTAAACTACACAAGCCATCTTTCTGATCGATGACCATTCTATCTCTGGCTGAACAGTATCAGCGTGGCAGCACAATTCACTTTTGAATAGTTCTAACAATTAGAGTGTCTTCAAAGTATTGGAACTTATTTCCCCAAACAGTTGTAGTTCTTCCCAGCAGCATAGGAACAGCAGGATTACCTCCTCTTCTTTGTCACTCTTCCTGAGATTGAAAATCTTTACTATGAATTACTTTATTGATTAAGGGTTCCCATTTCCCAGTTATTCCTTTTCTGACACGATTCTTGATCCTGCCATTACTCTGACTTCACTCATCTCTGTAGTGATTACAGTAGATTCCAGAGTCAGAATTCACGGTGGAATCTTGGTGCTATATTCACTAACTTAAGAAATCTCGGTAAATTGCAGAATGTCTCTTTCTTTACATTTCCTCATTTATAAAATGGAAATAATAGTTTCTGCCTCATAAGACTGCTACAGGGGATAAAGTAGTTATTTTATGCAAGTAGAATAGTGCTTGGCAAAGAGTAAGTACTCCACAGAAACCAAATGATCGTTGATATAAACACTATGCAGTGTCTTATAATAAAGGATGTATAACTGAATCAGTCACAGTCCAGTTGAGGAAGCAGATATGAGAAAGGGAATAAGCATATTAATTCAGACAATCCTCATTATCAACTTTATAATGGTGCAAGAACCATACACATTCAGTGGTAATTCTACTTTGAAGTTTGATCTTTTTCTGGGCTAGTAATTTGCAGAACTACTCTCTCTAAGATGCTGGGCAGCAGCAGTGAGTACAAATCCCAGTCAACCCTGCGATCCCGAGGGTAAACAACTGATACTCTCTAGTGTGCTGTGTGGCTAAGCTAAGATGTTCAGTAAGTTAGGTTTATTAAATGCACTTTCCACTTACAGTATTTTCAACTTACAAGAGATAGACTTACCCAGATGTTACCCCATGTAAGTTGGGGAGGATCTGAATTACAATAGCATAATTACGGGAGAAGCTGGGGACATGAATGTCTGAAAAGAGCGATTGGGAAATTAGGGGAGTCATCTGTTCAATCTCAGAAGCCAAGACCACCCAACTGCCAAAAGAGGTGTCCCAAAGGAGCTAGTGGTGGAAATCACTATGTGAAAAATGGTAGCACAATGACCTTCATCCGGAGCTCTGGGGTCTCCATTGGTCAAAAGAAACAAAGGACAAGGCTGGTGCTGTGATGCAGCAGGTTAAAGTCCTGGCCTGAAGCGCCGGCATCCCATATGGGTGCCAGTTGTAGTCCCTGCTGTTCCTCTTCCGATCCAGCTCTCTGCTATGTCCTGGGAAAGCAGTGGAAGATGGCCCTGCACCCACGTGGGAGACCCAGAAAAGCTCCTGGCTCCTGCCTTTGGATCAGCACAGCTCCGGCCGTTATGGCCATCTGGGGAGTGAACTAGCGGATGGAAGACATCTCTCTCTCTCTCCCTCCCTCTCTCTGTAACTCTTTCAAATAAATAAAAAATAAATCTTTAAAAAAAAAGGAGAACTTGATGCAGAGTAGAAAACAGAGACAGCACATCATCACTGATTCTGCTGCTACATAAACCATTCACAACCTTCAGATAGCCGTGGCTGTTGGTTGACTTCCACCACGCAAATCTCAACTACTTCAAATCCTACAGAGAGGAACATTCAGGAAAAGCAGTCCCACCTTAGCAAAGCTGACAGTAAATCTCCCTTTTAAAAATTTCCATGCCCCGGCACCCATTTGGAAGACTCAGATGAAGCTCCTAGCTCCTGTCTTCAGCCTGGCCCAGCCCTAGCCATTATGGACATGTTGGGAGTGAACCAGCAGATGGAAGATCAATCCTTCTGTTTCTTCTTTTTCTCTCTCTTTCTCTCTCTCTCTCTCTCTCTCTCTCTTTCTCTAACACTGACTTTTTTTTAAATTTGAAATATAGAGTTAGTGAGGGAGAGAGATAGAGAGAAAGGTCTTCCTTCCATTGGTTCACCCCCCAAATGGCCACTATGGCCAGAACTACACCGATCTAAAGCCAGGAACCAGTGCTTCTTCTGGGTCTCCCACATGGGTGCAGGTACCCAAGCACTTGGGCCATCCTCCACTGCCTTCCCGGGCCACAGCAGAGAGCTGGACTGGAAGAGGAGCACCCGGGACAAGAACCCGGTGCCCATATAGGATGCCGGCACCACAGGTGGAGGATTAACCAAGTGAGCCACGGGGCCGGCCCCGTAACATTGCCTTTCAAACAAATAAATAAACCTTTCCAAAAAATCTTCTGTCAACAATAGAACTCAAGTAAGAAACAACAGCACAGCACCATGAAGCTCCAGCAGGCCACACTCTGTAAGCAGAACTTGTGACTTCTAGTGGAGCGTGTTCAACGTTTACATGTTATTTGTCAGTCATCATGCAGTTGCTTCTTGCTGAACTTTCTGGCAGGGACAATCCCATGGATTTCTTCAGATGTACTGCTATAGAAACAGATCTCTGACACAGCTATTCATATATTTGACATTTTTCCTAATTTAACCTCATTCAAATTATAGCATATAAATTGAAAGTTATGGGATTACCTTTTCCAGTTGAATCATTTTGCATGTTGATTCTGAGATGCAAATATCACCTATTACTCCTACATTTGTTTCATATGGAAACTAATATGCATAAACTGGGAGATGGGCAGGGTGGGGAGGCCAGATGGGATAGATCTCGAGAGCATTTCTCAAACTGGAATTTCATGGAAAATTAATTCACAAGATACCTAGAACAAATGCTATATGTAATATTTGCTCTTCATACCTCACTAAATAAATTTGATAAACACTGGTTTCAACAAAATCCACAAATTGCTTTGCTTTCCAGAGAATATTGTGTGTATGTAAACACATTTATGTGTATATATCTATACATGTATTGTATAGGTATGCATATCTTCTCACTCACCTTTCCTCGATTCTAGGGAGCTGTGACTTGGGGGCACCAAGCAAGAGTACTGACTTTGGCATTTCCATGAAACATGACACAATACTGAAAATATTTCTCTTCATACTGACCAAACACTTAGCAGATATCTCTGGTCTATCAGTTCTATCTATCTGGTCTACCTCAGTTCACTACCAAGAGAATTTTGATTGAGGCCTATCTAGTCTAACTCAATTTACCTCTAAACTTCTAAATCTCAGGGAAAAGATATGGGAACAGGAGGTTAGTATTTGTCCATTTCCCCAGAGAAAAATTTTGGACGTTGTTATGTTTTGAATGCTATGGTTTGAGTGCCCTTCCAAGGTTCGTGTGTTAAGAGGCTTGATCATAAGTTAATGGACTGAAGGATGGAACTTCATCCAGATATGGTGGCTGAAGGTGAGACTTTGGGAATTATTAGATTGGTATAGGCTGTCTGAGTTGAATCTATGTCTCTAAATTGTTGTTGCTTTATAAGAAGGCATTACATGGAAGGTAGATAAAAAAAAAAAAAAAACATGCTCCCTGTCTCTCTCCACTCCTAAGTGCTCCATGTGACTCTTCATCCACACATGTCCTGCTGTCCACCACCCTAATCACACACATGACCAATGGGGCCACCGGATCTTGTTCTGTGAACCTCCATAGCTAAGCCAAAACACCCCTTCTTCACTCACAAGTAACTTCTCTCAAGTATTATAGTGACAAAACTGACTAATACAATTTCTTGTGGAAAGTCAGTCAGACATACCTAAGATCAATTTTGAATACTATGGACCTAGAGGAGTGGCAGCCAAATGAAAACAAGATTCTGATTACTGTCATGTGCAAAATTGATTATGTGATTATTGTCATGGGGCCACATAAACAGCTCTATTTTGCGTGAGAAGTTCTGTTCCTGTAGCCTCTTGTCTCCACCTTTAGACAAAGAAGACACTGGGATTCTCATCATCTCCTTACACCCTACTTAACCTCTGCCTTGACAAGCACCTTGTTGTTTACTGCCTAGGAGGTCTTGGGGCCTTACATAATTAATATAAAGTGTTTAGCATGGTTTGTGGTATTTCACAAAGGGGAACTATTAACACAATTGATCATTTTAATCTCACCCAATTACCCTAAGTACAATAAGGACAGAGACTAAGTCCTATGTTTCTTTGTATCCTCCTAGCACAGTATCCAACACATAGTTGGTTTA
This sequence comes from Oryctolagus cuniculus, assembly GCF_964237555.1. NCBI lineage: Eukaryota > Metazoa > Chordata > Mammalia > Lagomorpha > Leporidae > Oryctolagus > Oryctolagus cuniculus. The sequence goes on along the minus strand of NC_091432.1, from coordinate 154,434,251 downwards.
ATAAATACTTGCTTTAGAAATTAAGTTGCTTATTTCACATTTTTCTTTTGTCCATGCCCTTATGTTTCTTGGACCATATTTGGCTAAATTAATAATTGCTATTTGAAGCAAACATTTAATATCTTCAATCCTATTTTCTCTGGAAGCCCAACCCAAAGTATGTGGGAGAAGCAGAATTTGAAAACCTTCTTAGATATGACTACTAAATTGGAAGATTTGTTCCAAGACTTAATCAAAGAATCATTTTATCAATATTGTCTAATACATTTGAAGTTATTGCCTTGATGATGTTTCAATGAATCTTGTAAATCTCAGGTTCAACTGCAGCATTTTCCAAATAGGAATCGTACTACCCCTACAATCACTATTGGATAATATGAGAAATGCAGGAATCATGGCTACTTGATGGTAGGCAATATCACTGGCCGTACAGCTCTATTCTTATGCAGAAAGTGTGGAAATGTGGTTTTGTGAGAACTTCAGGCATTCAGAAAGCAGAAGAGAAGTCTGATTCGTTCATAGACATTGGGGATAGGAAACTCTTAAACAGCACTGGCCAAGAGAACTTTTTATAGAGATAGAAATTACATATCTACCTGTGCTGCCCAGTATAGTAGCCACTACCAACATGTGAGTAGTAACCTTTAAAAATATGACAATCGGGAGTGAAGAATTGAACTTTTTATTTAGCAACCATTGGTTTAAATTTAAATAGCCACATGAGGCTACCAGCCACTACATTATACAGTTCAAACTTAAGCTATGGAATAGAGTCCTTGAAGGAAAAGTTAAGCAAATATGGTCCATTTTTCCTATGCAGTGATACCAGTTATTTTATCAGAAAAAATGGAAATATCATAACTAATCTATAATATGAGATTTTTATAAGGATCAAATGAAATAATAAATGTGAACATACACAGTGATGACAAAAACAGAATTCTCTACAAGTGCAAAACATTATTATTCAGGGGCTGGCGCTGTGGCTCACTTGGTTAATCCTCCACCTGCAACTCCGGCATCCCCTATGGGCACTGGGTTCTAGTTCCAGTTGCTCCTCTTCCAGTCTAGCTCTCTGCTGTGGCCCGGGAGGGCAGTGGAAGATGGCCCAAGTGCTTGGGCACCTGCACCTGCATGGGAGGCCAGGAAAAGCACCCGCTCCTGGCTTTGGTTCGGTGCAGTGCACCTGCCGTAGAGGCCATTTCGGGGCTGAACCAACGGAAGGAAGACCTTTCTCTCTGTCTCTCTCTCACTGTCTAACTCTATCTGTCAAGTAAAAAAAATTATTATTCAGTAAAATTTTTTATTACTTAGGCATTTACATATGTGGACATACATATTATATATTATACATTCATATGTATGTAGGAGATAAAGGCAACAAACAGTCTACACATCAGCAAATCCCTATAAGAAGACCTGTTGCTTCATGTAAGTCTTCTTTATTGACCTTGGATTGAGGAAAGAGAGTAGTGTAAGTGCAGGTTGTTCTAAAACAGTCCCTCTCAGGACCTCAAAGGAGGGTCACAGGGCACACATCTGGAAGTCCCTCTGAAATTAAAATCACATGTAGTTGATGGTTTATTCTCAGATACAGGATCTGATTCCCAGTTTCTGGGACAAAAAGAAATAACCTTTTGGAAACCTTATACCATCCTATTACTTCAGAAAGGTGTCACAGATGGAATGTTTGTGTTGCCACCACATCCATGTGTTGAAGCTCTAATCCCCACTGTGATGCCAATTGAAGATGGAACCTTTCCAAGGTAATCAAGGTTAGATAAGGTCATGAGGGTGGTGCTCTAGCAACAGAATTTGTTTCCTTATAAGAAGAGACACAGAAGAGTCCCCTCCCTCTCGCTCTTTCTCTGAAGGTACACAGGAAAAGGTCATATGAGTACAAGTAAAATGGTGGCTTCCTACAAACCATGAAGAGACCCCTTGTCTTTGATCTTGAACTTTCCAGATGCAAGAACTGTGATAAAATAAATTTCTGTTGTTAAGCCACTTAACCTATGACATTTTGTTATGGCAGCCTGAAATGACTAATGCATTATCATATCCCCATGCTCCTATTTTTCTTGTTTCTAAGAGTTGGTAACTGACACCAGTATCCCCTTGCACACTGCATTAGAAACAGATTTTCATTACCAAGTTTGCTAACTGAATACATTCCAAAAACATTCAGGAAAATGGCTGCTATTATATAATGGAATCACACTTACCCAGGAAAGTGTAAAAATTATAGGCCAAACAAAAATAAGCCAAAAGCAAAAATAATAAAGCCTTAAGTATGATATATTACTTTACTATTTCTGCTATAACAAATTCCAAGATGTAGTATACAATATACATTTTTTCTCTTACAAGTCAGAACTTTAAAGTTAATTTTATGAGACTCAACCAGAGTGTTCCAGAAGACAATGCTTCCTTGGTTCTTCCAGCTTCTGGAGGCTGACAGTGATTCTTTAGCTTTACTTGTCAACTCTAGGTTTACTACACATTTGGATCATCCAGGGTAATCCCTCCATTGCAGAGTTCTTAACTTAATCATATTGCAAAATCCCTTTTGCCATATAAGGTAGCATTCACAGACTCTAGGAGTTAAGATATGAATAGCCCTGGGAGTCATTACTTCACCTGCTACAAATAAATAACACCACAAAAAAATCACCTATTTTATTGGTGTTACAGATACCTTCCCATCTGATGTTAAAAATGTTGATCTATTTCTCTATCTTAGTTTGGGAAGGAGATGATTTGACAGAATTTCAAACTAGTGGTGTGGGTAGTTTTCTGAGAAAATGATATTTTTCCAAGAGTAATCTAATTTCCTCATGAACTACAGAGTTTAATTTTTCAACAATAGAGCCAGATGACAAAAGCTGCCCTTCTTTCTCTTGTGAAATGCCTCCAATTATCCTCACAATTTGGGTGAAATGACTTTCTGTTAATAAAAAGGCACAAATTATTTTACTAAATTGGATGATTTTGCAAGTTGAGAAATGTCATGCCATTTGAGATGTTTTAGATATTCATATGAGAAAAAGCTAGCCTTGACTCTAGGCAACTCTAACAGGTGAGTAAGAAAAAAAATAGTAACTGAATATAGAAAAAGTATGTACATAGATTGGACTATAATGTGTTAACAATAAATATTTGTTTCATATAAAATTTGGGGGTAGGTGATTTAGAAAAATGTTAATGAGTCTAACTGCTTTATAGAGGAAGAGACTAAGGCCCAGAAAGTAATGGAGATCACTGATTTGGGAAGACCTCTCAGGTAGTTTTGAACTTTTAGAGATGCAAAAGACAGTAGGGTGTGAACTGCAGAAGGCAGTAGTTTGTTTTGCTGTTTAGACTGGATATGTTGCTTGTAATGTTCACCCTCCTTTCAGTGCACCTTGTATGAGGGTGCTGCTGACATGCTAAGGGGAGGGGAGGGAAGGGCAGCCTCACCAAGTCCCTGCCATCACATTCAGTCACATGTTAGCCCCCTCATGTTAAGGACAGGTCAGGAAAGACTTTCTATATGACAGGCCCTGTCTCATAGTTTGTAGCAGCCCGAAAAGTGGTAGAGCCACAGACTGTTCCCTAAGCAGGTACCTCGCAGAGGTATCCATTTCATGAAACTTAGGGTTTACTAAGTAAGGAAGGAAGATCTCTAAAAACAGAATCATAGAAACAGTAGGATATCATACATGTTGATATTAGAATAATGGTTTGTCATTTAAAAATAATATTTTCCTAATATCAAGACAATTACAGGATTTATAAGATATATAAGGTTACATATCCCTTATATTAAATGCTTAGAAAAAAAGGGTTTGAAATTTCAGATTTTCAGATTAAGGATGCTCAATCTATATATCAGTTCTACACACACACACACACACACACACACACCCTTACTTGTCAACTCTAGGTTTACCTAGAGCTACCTATGCTTTTTCTGAAATAGTGTAGTTAGGAAAAGAAGCACAAGTTAAAATTATTTGAGGATCACCTTTTAGCTATACCATCCCTGTGTCTCTTTGACAGTGTGAACACCTTAGTTGCTGTCAAAACTTTACTGTGTACCATGACAAGAAACAATTGTAACCATGGACCATAACATGTTTGTAGCTTTTTTCCTTTAATTTTTCCTTCTAAGCAAGAAAGAGAGAGACCAATCCCATCTTCTAGCTCACACCCCAAGTGCCCACAATAGCTGAGGCTGGAGTCAGTTGATGCTGGAAGTCAGGAAATCATCCCATATCTCCTACATGAATGGTGGGAACACAATTACTTGAGCCATCATGGCTGCCTCCCAGTGTCTGCAGTAGCAGGAAGTTATAATCAGGCGTCAGAGCCAAGAATTTAACCCAGGCATTCATATGTATCTTAACCAATGTCTTGACTGCCAGGCTAAATTTCTATCCCTAGGACATAAGATTAAAAAAATAAAACTATTTATACAATATGCAGAAAAATATCTTCAGGAGAAACACATCGAGCTGTTACTATATGGGACTGGAGAATACAAGTTGCTTTCTCTATGTATATTCCTTCAATTATATTTTTATAGTAAAGTTAATCTTGAACCATTCCTATAATTTTTTAAATGTTAGTTTCCTTATCAGAAAGTGTCTAGTCTATTGTGTAGTCAAAATGTCACAGAACATAAGTCTCCTTAGGATGGAATCAGTCAGGAGACTGATCTATCAAATACACAAGAAAGGATACAACAGACCACTTTTGAAACATACATAAGTACAAACAACACATAAAACATACCCAAATATGGTAGACTCCATCCAGGAAAAACTGAGTTGGGAGAGTCCATGTCTACCTTCTATATTGCCTCTCAAAGAAATAAAATCTGAAAATACAACAATACACTGGCAGTGGCTGTGAGAGGAGCTGCAAGTCCATAATGCTTGCACAGGTGTTCCTGTGCACTAGTGACAAGGACTAGCAGAGTCATTCTGCTCAGCCCATGGTGCATGTGACTACCCAGTCCAGTTGGGAGCCATATTCATTTTCCTTCTAAAATCAGCATTGTCAGGGTGAGCATTTGGCCTTATGGTTAAAGTACTGATTAGGATGTCTGTGTCTGATGTCATAGTGCCAGGATTTGAGTCCTGGCTCCATTCTCAATTCTGGCTTCTTGCTAATACAGACCTTGAGGAAGATGGGCTGATAGCTCACGCAAATGGGTTCCTGCCATCCACATATGAAACTTGAATTAACTCCTGGCTCCTAACTTTGGCCTCTTGATCAGATCAGTTGTAAGCATTTAAGGATTGAACCAGTGGATGGGAGCTCTTCTTTCTTCTTTGTCTCTCTTTGCCTCTCATATTAACCATTGTTAGTTAATTAAAATAAAAGGTAAAAGAAAGTATAACGATGCTTCTCACCTTGCTGTGAAAAATACCAGAGAGGGACCATAAGAAATATAAAATAGGCCGGCGCCGCAGCTCACTAGGCTAATCCTCTGCCTTGCAGCGCTGGCACACCGGGTTCTAGTCCCGGTCGGGGCGCCAGATTCTGTCCCGGTTGCCCTCTTCCAGGCCAGCTCTCTGCTGTGGCCAGGGAGTGCAGTGGAGGATGGCCCAAGTCCTTGGGCCCTGCACCCCATGGGAGACCAGGAGAAGTACCTGGCTCCTGCCATCGGATCAGCGAGGCAGCCATTGGAGGGTGAACCAACGGCAAAAGGAAGACCTTTCTCTCTGTCTCTCTCTCTCACTGTCCACTCTGCCTGTCAAAAAAATAAAAAAATAAATTAAATTAAAAAAAGAAATATAAAATAAGTAAATGATTAATAAATAGATAGACAAAAATATAATAAAATCACAGCAGTCAATTCAAATTATGCAATTTCCAGAGAGTAAGTATCCTCACACTATAGGAGAAGCATGGAGTGGGGAGGTCAAAAAACCAGAAAGGGGTGAGAGGGACATGGGCGAGGGAGTTAGATCAGCTCAGCCGATTTAGGCAAAGCCATTTTACTTCCCCTGCTTTCAAGAGGTCTGTTAAAGGGGAATGTATAGGATTAATCAGGTAAGGAAGGCACATTTCAAATTCTGAAGCATTTTGCAAATATGTGAAAAATTAATGTTAACCTCATTCTCATCTACTGTAGTTATAATTCTTTCATATTTCATTATTCTTTACAAAGCTTTGTAGCATATTTAAATGCTTTTTGGAACAGGATAAGTAAAATTTAAAAATTTTTTGAGGACATTATTTTTATCCCCTAATCCTATCACTATTATAGGCTGTTATTTGGTACAGTAGGAAAAGGGTACAATAAGGAAAAGAGTACATTTTTTGGAAACAAAGGACCTAGGTTCAGACTCCAGTTTTCTCAGCTTACATGGCCTTAGAGACACAGCTTCCAGGCCAGGGGTTATTAACTGCAAAGATTAAATGACAAAATAAGCATAAAATGCAGAAGACGGAGGAGTGGATGTTTATTTTTTCCCTGATTAGTAATTTTATTTCAATCAAAATGAGATATAATCTCACCTCAGAATGGCTATAATCAAAAAGACAAAAAAAAAAATGTTGGCAAGGATGTGGAGAAAACTGGAACTCTCAAACACTATTGGTGGGAGTGAAAATTAGAAGAGCCACTATGCAAAACAGTGTAGAGTTTCCTCAAAAGACTAGAAATAGAATGACTATATGATCCAGTAATCCTACTGCGGGATATGTATACAAAGTAAGTGGAACTACTGTGTAACAGTGACATCTGCACTTGCATGTGTATTGTTCATAATTCACAACAGCCAAGATGTGGAGTCAATCTAGGTGTCCATCAATAGATGAATGGATAAAGAAAAGGTGGTACATATACACAATAAAATTTAAGTATTATTATTCACAATAGAAAATAATGAGATTCTGTCATTTGTAGCAATGTGGATGGAACTGAAGGACATTAATGTTAGGTAAAATAAATCAGGCACACAAAGTGAAGTACCATATGTTTCTACTTATATAAGGAAGTGAAAAAGTTGATCTCATAGAAACAGAGAGTAGAACACTGGTTATCAGAGCCTGGGTGCAGGGGGAGGGAAGGATGGAGACAGGATGGTTAACAAGTACACAGATGCAGTTAGATAGGAGGAGTAGTACATAATTGTCTATAACATTGTAGAATAACTATGGCTGACACAGTTGTTTATTTCAAAACAGTAACCTGAGAAGATTTTGAATGTTCCCAACAGAAAGAGATGATAAATGTTTGAGGCCATAGATACACCAATTCCCTGATCAGATCACTATGTATTGTAGACATATATTGAAATGTCACATGGTACTCCATAAGTATGTATAGTTATGGGTCAATTAAAATTTTGAAGTGAAAATTAATTTTGATCCTACACACACACATGAAAACCATAAGTGACTTAGGAAGCTTCATAAGCAATCATGGAAAAACAAAACACACATCCTAACGGGTGCTCTACTGCATCAACTGCATTCCACAGCAGTATGTGATATGCGGAACCCAAAGCTCAGGAATGACGAAGAGCAGAAGCTATTGTGGAACAGCATTTATAGCTTCCAAGAAGGCTGCTTTGCTTTTGCACAGAGCACTCTATCTTCTTGAGTTTAATTATGTACACTTGTGTCTCTCCTCTAAAATATAATGAACAAATATTGGCTTCGTTCTTTTAAAAGAACAAAGCTATACATCTCCAGTGTGGGAACTAAGAAAGATTGGAAAAGAAGCAGTAGAAATAATTATTTTTTTAGAAAAATGAATTGAGAGCATTTCCTACTTCCTACTTCAACCCGTATATTAGACAAGGTTTCAGAAAAGATGAATGAGTGAGCCCAGCAGGCATTTTAGTCAGTATAGTCCTTCCCAAATATCTTAGCATCTTACAGAAGGAACAGATGGTTCAAGGTCTTCTAGAGAGTGTGTTGAAGTCCAGGAAATGGGGCCAGGAGATCTGGGCTCTGGGCACTGATATATCATGTAACCCTGGGCTACAATTTTCTCATATAGCCATTACAGTTAATAAACTTACATTTTGTAGATTCAGAAATATGCAGGTCCAATTTCTTAAAACTCACTTTAAAAAGTTATCTCATTGATGGTTCATTCTCATATCTTCATTAGTTACACTATAAGGTTTCTTATGTTGTGCTTTAAGCTTTGACTCAGGAAGAATTTTCTGTCTAGGAGAACTTGGAAAGTTGTTTTATCTGCTATTGTTTGGATAGACTTTGAGGGTCTCCAAGCTTCACGTGTTGAAATTTAACCCCAATATAGAATATTGCAAGGATCGAAACTTAATCCAATGCTGTGTTTAGAGGTAGGATTTTTGAAAAGTGTTTAGGATTAGATATGGTTATTAAGCAGAGCCCACATGATTGAATCCCAGTGACTAAGCAGAGGGAAAGACACATAGACTGACATATGCTCTTGGGACCCTGCACCCGCGTGGGAGACCTGGAAGAAGCTCCTGGCTCCTGGCTTCAGATCGGCACAGCTCCAGCCATTGCGGCCATCTGGGGAGTGAACCATTGGATGGAAGACCTCTCTCTCTGTCTCTACTTTTCTCTGAAACTCTGTCTTTAAAATAAAAAAAAATCTAAATAAAAAATACTTTAAAAAAGACAAAGGTTACAAAGTAGCCCACCTCCATTTCCATTGAAAACTGGCACCAGACAGGGATGTCCACTCTCACCATTGCTATTCAATATAGTCCTAGAAGTTTTAGCCAGAGCCATCAAGCAAGAAAAAGAAATTAAAGGGATACAAATGGGAAAGGAGGAAGACAAACTGTCCCTATTTGCAGATGACATGATCCTATATATAGGGTATCCAATAAATTCCTCTAAGAGACTATTGGAACTCATAGAAGAGTTTGGTAAAGTAGCAGGATACAAAGTCAATGCTCAGAAATCAACAGCCTCGTGGCTGAGGAAGAACTTCTAAGATCAATCCCTTTCACAATAGCCACAAAAACAATCAAGTACCTTGGGATAAATTTAACCAAGGATGTCAAAGATCTCTATGATGAAAATTACAAAATATTAAAGAAGGAAATAGAAGACACACAAAAAAATGGAAAAACCTGCCATGTTCATGGATTGGAAGAATCAATATCATCAAAATGTCCATTCTCCCAAAAGCAATTTACAGGTTCAATGCAATTCCAATAAAAATACCAAAGTCATTCTTCTCAGATCTGGAAAAAATGATGCTGAAATTCACATGGAAACACAGGAGACCTCGAATAGCTAAAGAAATCCGTTGCAATAAAAGCAAAGCCAGATGCATCACAATTCCAGACTTCAAGACATACTACAGGGCAGTTATAATCAAAATATCCTGGTACTGGTACAAAAATAGATAGATAGACCAATGGAACAGAATAGAAACATCAGAAATCAATCCAAACATCTACAACTAACTTAGATTTGACAAAGGTGCTAAAACCAATCCCTGGAGCAAGGACAGACTCTTCAAAAAATGGTGCTGGGAAAACTGGATGTCCACAGAAGTATGAAGCAAGACCCCTACCTTACACCATATACAAAAATCCACTCAACATGGATCAAAGAACTAGATATATGCCACAACGCCATGAAATTAATTGAGAGCATAGGGGAAACCCTTCAAGACATTTGGAACAGGCAAAGAATTCCTGGAGAAGACCCAGAGGCACAGGTAGTCAAAGCTAAAAAAACAAATGGGATTACCTCAAATTGAGAAGTTTCTTTACAGCAAAAGAAACAGTCAGGAAAGTGAAGAGGCAACCGACAGAATGGGAGAAATTATTTGCAAACTACACAACTGATAAAGGACTAACAACTAGAATCTTTAAAATGATCAAGAAACTCTATAGCAACAAAACAAAAACAACCCAATAAAAAGATGGACCAAGGACCTTAACAGACATTTTTCAAAAGAGGAAATCCAAATGGCCAACAGACATATGAAAAAATGTTCAGGATCACTAGCAATCAGGAAAATGCAAACCAAAACCATAATGAGGTTTAACCTCACCCCGGTTAGAATGGCGCACATACAGAAATCAACTAACAACAGATGCTGTTGAGGATATGGGGAAAAAGGGACACTAACCCACTGTTGATGGGAATGCAAACTGGTACAGCCACTATGGAAGACAGTTTGGAGATTCCTCAGAAACCTGAATATACCCCTACCACATGACCCAGCCATCCCACTCCTTGGAATTTACCCAAAGGGAATTAAACTGGGGGGAAAAAGCTGTCTGCACCTCAATGTTTATTGCAGCTCAATTCACAATAGCTAAGACATGGAATCAACCTAAATGACCATCAACAGATGACTGGATAAAGAAATTATGGGATATGTACTCTATAGAATACTATACAGCAGTAAAAAGACAATGAAATCCGGTCATTTGCAACAAAATGGGGGAATCTGGAAAATATCATGCTGAGTGAAATAAGCCAGTCCCAAAGGGACAAATATCATATGTTTTCCCTGATCGATGAAAACTAACCAAGCACCTAATAGGAAACCCGTTGAAGTGAAATGGACACTATGAGAAAAAATGACCAGATCAGCCCTTGTCTTGACTGTTGAGGAACAATTTACTATTTTATTCCTTTAGTATTTTTTTGTTTTTGTTCTATTTAATACCATTGGTTGAACTCTGTATTCTTAGGCATTTAAAATTAACTAAAAAGTGATCTTTGTTAAATATAAGAGTGGGAATAAGAGAGGGAGGAGATATACAGTTTGGCATATGCTCTCTTGGACTTACCTCCAATGGTAGAGCTAGAAATGTGCCAGGGGATTCCAATTCAGTCTCATCAAGGAGGCATATACCAATGCCATCTCACTTGTTAAAGTGATCAGTTTAAGTACATAATTGATCAAAAAGCTAGGTTAAGTGTTAGAGAGATTTCACAAATAAGACCAGTGTCTGCAAATAATGAAGGATAGAATAAAAAAGGAGAGAATGATTCTGCGGGGGAAGCAGGATACACAGCAGACTCATAGAATGGCAAATGCCCTAAACAACACTCCGGCCTCAGAATCAACCCTTGGGGCATTTGGATCTGGCTAAAATTCCCATGAGAGTCTCGCAGGCATGGAAAGCCAAGACACTATGGCAAAAATGACCTGAATGAAAAATTTCAGTGAATAAGATCCCAATAGAAAGAGCAGGCCATCAAAGAAGGAGGCACCTTTCTCTGAAGGGAGGAAGGAACCTCCACTGTGATATGGCCTTGACTAAATAAGTTCAGAGTTGGTGAATTCAAGAGGCTTCCATAGCCTTGACAGCTCATGGCAAGAGCCTCAGGTGATTACTGACATCATAAACAAGAGTGTCAACTGTTAAATCAACAACAGGAGTCACTGTGCACCTGCTGCCCACATAGGATCTCTGTCCTTAATGCGTTGTACTATGAGAATTAATGGTAAAACTACTAGTCAAACAGTACTCTATATCTTGTGCAGTTGTGTGGGTGCAGTCTGTTGAAATCTTAGTATATACTAAGTTGATCTTCTGTATATAAAGATAATTGAAAATGAATCTTGATAAAGAGTGGGATGGGAGAGGGAGTGGGAGATGGGATGGTTGCGGGTGGGAGGGAGGTTATGGGGGGAAAAGCCACAACAATGCAAAAGTTGTACTTTGTAAATTTACATTTATTAAATAAAAAAAAAAAACAAAGTAGCCCACCTCTAATATTTTGTTATAGTAATGAAAAGTGGACTTAAACATAATGCATTTTAGTCTCAGTTTTGCACCTCTAAAAGAGCAAGAAGAATACTGCAAAGTCCAAAGAGCTATTGTCAGGCTTGAAAGACTAATTATCAAAACTCCTATAAGCACATAGCAGATTAGTAAATATTATTTATCATTTATCATTAATATGGTTTCTCTTAAACATTCCTTGTAATTTCTCTTCTTCACTTTATCCCAACTCTTGAAGTCTGATCCAAACAATTTTGGGGGGTTTCAAACAAAAAATGAAATATTTCGAATTCTGTTTTTTTATGTTGATTTCAGGAAATGTGTCTGATATACTTCTCATATTTGTCTATTGGTCAAGTTGGACAAGGTGGGACAATGTATTATGAGTCATAGAACCTAGAAAAGTGATCTATTCTTTATTATTTCAAGATTCTATCTTTAATCTTGTTTTTGTTTTAAAAGACATTATGGGCATGGCGGGGAGGGGCTTACTTTCTTTCTTCCACAAAGTAGAATGGCCTGGCATAACTTCAGCAACTTGAGATTTCAGTAGTTAAGAAATCTGGCCCTGTTACTGCCAAAATAGGCTCCAGATATGAGGTTTTGCAGATCCCAACCCATGTGAAGTGGGCTTTGTTCTGGGACTTAAAATGGTCGTGTTAGGCTTTTCTTCCTCTCCCAAAAAACAACCAAGCAAGGAACTGGCCTGTATCTTCCAAAATTCCAGACTATTCATTTTGGATGGGAGATGATAATTGGTATATCTTTCTTTTTCAAAGTTGACAGAAAATGAAAGGATAGATACATGGGTTCTCTGTATCCATTTTCCAAAGACTCTGATTCCAAATGGGGAAGGGCATGCTTCAAGGTCCATTCTGTCCACAAACTGCCACCCTTTAGTGGAAGATCTAATAGAGCCTTTTCCAGATTCTCCAAGTTAGTCCCTCCCTCTTTCGTGAAGACCTCAATAGTAGAAACAATGGCATTCCACACCCAGCTGAGTCCTTATGTATTGTCTTAATAAGTGTTGCTTAATCAATCCCAATAGATGGGAAACTCCATGAATGGGAAAACCACATTTCTCAACTGTGACGAGCACAGTCCAGATTATACAACAAGTACTCACAACTGATTTATTCTCTCATCCCAGCCCAATCCATGTTTTCTCATTACCTAGACTACAAATATCGTGAGAAGTAGGGGCCAAGTTATTGAACATTAGGTCCCCACACAGTGCTGGACACAGAGTACAATGCACTAAATAGTTGCTGATTTGAATGGAATTCTCTAGAATATCCATACTAAGAGTTTTTCTTCCCCCTTCCTAAACAAAACATTAAGAACTAGCACCACTTTTTATTTCATTTGTTTCAGATTCCCAAGTACTGCAGAGGTTTATTAGAGGACCAAGAACTGAAGCCAGCTGAATAGGTCAGGATTGGACATACTGTAAAATCAAATTCCGTCTGCTGCCAGTTTTTATAAATAAAGTTTTACGAAAATTTGTTTATGTAGGGTCAATAGCTGCTTTCCAACTACAATAACACAGTAGCAGTTGCAACCATATGGCTTACAAAGGCAAAATGTTTACTATCTGGCATTTTACAGAACAAACTTGCTGACCCTTGCTTTACTTTAAACTGCAGAATCACAGCACTGCTCACTTGCACAAAGGACGAGGAAAAAGAGTTCCTCAGTTCCAGAAAATAATATTAATGATAATTTTACAGTGATAGGAACATTTCTTGCTATATTTTAATTATGCATGCATATGTTAAAACATATTTACAAAATACTTTTCTACTTGATTCTATCAACATCTGGATGAGGTAGGCAGGGCAATTAGATCCTCATGTCACAAATGGAAGAATAAAACATGTTCTGGGAGACAAAATAGTTTTTTTTTCTTTAAGATTTATTTATTTATTTGAAAGAGTTACGCAGAGAGAGAAGGAGAGGCAGAGATGACTAAGCTGTGCGAATCTAAAGCCAGGAGCCAGGAGCGAAGAGCCCCCTTGGGGTCTCCCACACGCATGCAGAGGCCCAAGGACTTGGGCCATCTTCCACTGCTTTCCCAGGCCATAGCAGAGAGCTGGACCAGAAGAGCAGCCAGGACTCGAACCGGCGCCCATATGGGATGCCAGCACTGCAAGGAGCAGCTTTACCCACTACGCCACAGTGCCGGCCCCTTGTTTATAATTTGGCATCTGGGGTCAAATTTGGGTCTTTCCGTAGCATGAGGCTTTTAAACAAACAGGCCTTCCATCCTTGTTCTTGCTTTGTCCTTAGGCTGGTACTTGAAGGTCTCCAATGCCAGGTTTTGGAGAGTTCTACTTCATAAAATTCCCAGAGTAGAGACACTATGGTCCTATTATATAGGTAGAAGTTTATTTCACTTAAATCTTTGTCATCCCTATTACCTGCAACAGTACTGTTTGAGATTCAGTAAATATTTGCAGAATAAACAATGTTGTAAAGACTGGTGCATCCCTTAGTAAACTTCCAGTCTCCATATTCCTCCCTTGTGACAGTAGTTTTTAGAGTCTTCTCTCACATTTTTTTAAATGTACCCCAAATCAATATCTTATTACCAAAGGATTATGAATTTTGGTCAATTGATAGACTCCTGAAAGGTATTCAAGAGGCCCTGGCCATCAAAATCTGCATGTGAAAACATGACAGGGGCCAGAACAAATAGCAATTCTCATCACAATCTCCTCTTTGGCAAATTCATTCTCATTAACTAACAATGCCTCCTAAGGGTGCCATAAGCAGAAAAGCGTTGTTTATTAGATTACACACACACATACACACACACACACACAGAGAGAGAAAATAGAAACTAAGCCATTTGGGCAGGTCTTTCAGCTAGGTAAGAGGTGGAGGGATAAGTCAGAGATAGAAAACAATTCCAAGCAAATGGAGCAGACAGATCACCAGAGACACAGGACTTCTGAAGTACATTCATGGTAAGGCTTCTCAAGCTTTTTGAAAACCAGAATCATGTGATTAGAATGGTCTCCCTTCTCCCCCCACTGCCACTGTAGTGTCTGATGTAGTAAGTCTGGATCAGGGCCGGATAATTTCCACTTCTTTTATATTTTATTTAAGGTATACAAATTTCACACATTTCATGTATGCAGATTTATGAATACAGTGATTTTGCCCAACCTATCCTCACGCTTACACTCCCACCATTTTTCCTCATCTCTCTACTATTCTCACTCTTAATTTTTACAAAGATCTATTTTCAGTTTACTTTATACACATAAGACTAATCCCACGGGCCGGTGCCCTGGCTCACTTGGTTAATCCTCAGCCTGCAGCGCCGTCATCCCATATGGGCACTGGGTTCTAGTCCCGGGTGCTCCTCTTCCAGTCCAGTTCTCTGCTGTGGCCCGGGAGTGCAGTGGAGGATGGCCCAAGTGCTTGGGCCCTGCACCCACATGGGAGACCAGGAGGAAGCACCTGGCTCCTGGCTTCAGATTGGCGCAGCGCGCCGACCGTAGTGGCCATTTGGGGGGTGAACCAACGGAAGGAAGACCTTTCTGTCTGTCTCTCTCTCACTGTCTAACTCTACCTATCAAATAAAAAAAAAAAAAAAAAGATTAACCCCACACTAACTAAAGAGTTCAACAAATAGTATGAGGGGAAAAAAAAAAAAAACACAAAAAACACTGTTCCTCAACAGTAGAGACAAGCGCTGTTAACAATAATTAAATCTCAAAATGTTGATTTCACCCCTATACATTACATTTTAGATACTCTGTTAGTTACCATGGATCAGGGAAAACAAATGGCATTTGTCTTGCGGGCTGGTTTATTTCACTAAGGCAATGCTGATGCTCCTTGTCTAGCCACCACACATGAGAACCATGCCGTAACTGAGAATCGAGACTCTAGACCAATGCTTCTCCAACTCCAAGGTGCCAAGGATGCTCCTTGGGATCTATAAAATGCAGATTGAGACTCAACAACTCTGGAGGGCAAAGGATTAAAACTCTATACTTCTAACAAGCTCTGTGGTGTTGCTGATTTCATAATCAGGCCCTAGATGATCTGGTGTTGATGCAGCAAAGGATTCCAGTCTATTGCCTAGAACGTGAAATCTGTTTTGCAAGTGGATCAACCTTTTGAAGTTGCTATAAAATTACTTTAAGGCTTTAAATTTGCATCAAGTATTTTTTCCCTGAAATGATTGCCTTTCTTTCTTCTTCTTCTCCCTTTCCCCTTGTAAACCCAAGTTTGCTCTCTCATCTTCACTTATAGCAATGAATTTGTTCCCAAGTTAAGAAGAGCTTAGTATTATGAACACGGGTCTGAGAGACAAGTAATATGGAATCTAGCTTGGGCTGTGGTTTTAAAAAGCTATAAGATACTGGGCAGGGTACAGAATCCTTAGTGACCATGATATCTTCAGCTTTAAAATGTTGTGGTTGTAACATATGATCATTAAGGTCCTTTGAGGTTCTCAAAGACTCCACTATATTAAATACAATCAAAAACACTTCAAAAAGCAATAATACATGTGCTGCCACCTTTGGGTAGAAAACGTAACTTTTAATTGGACCAGATACAACTTTGAAACAAAAGACATTTTACTAGAACTCTTAGGGCCTGCAGCTCTAACACTTTAATATTTATTTTTATGATTATAATTCACACTGGCTTTCTTTTAGCATGGAATTTCAGGCACATACCAAAATAAATTGTATTTTGATGTTATTTGCCTTTGTATACATTGAAACTCTTCTGACTGACGGATGTCCTACAGACATTTTTTTCATCTTAGGAAATGTTCATAGTTTCAGAAAGTTTAGAGTAACCTGATTTGTGGTGCATTTCAATTAAGTTATTGGTTAGTAAGTAATCGATCGCCTCTAAAAGTGCACTTTAGAGAAACAGAACAAAAATATTGGTTTTGGAATAAAATTTACCTGGATTTGAATTTTTGACCATTCTACTTTCAAATGGTGCTCTTTGGCACATCATTTAAATTCTCTGTGTCTCATTTCCTACCTTGAAAATAAATTTAAAAACTTCACTTTGTGGTTGGGAGGTTGAAAAAGTGTTATAAAGTCTTTGACAAATGTGTTAATACTTAATTCAGTATGTAGGGGATGTGGCCAAATGGCCACTGCAAGACAGTGTGCGTGACTTTGAAGCCAGAAATTTGGTTATAGTCTGACTATTCCACTTTATCTCCTTGCACAGCTCACTGAACCAGTTTCCTTATCTCTACAGTGAAGATCAAGTCCTTCTGTAGTTGATTATCAAATTCTATTGCTATGGACTGATTTGTGTTCCCCTAAAATTCTATGTTGACATTCTAACTCCCAATATGGCAAATAACTGCATTTGGAGATAGTGTCTTTCAGAGGCAAATAAGGATGAATGAAGTCATACAGTTGGGACGCTGATCCAATAGGATTAGTGTTCTTTCAAGAAAAGAAATGAGAGCTCCTATGTGCTCTCTCTACCCAGTACCTTTCCAAGGAAAACCAGAGATCACACAGTAAGAAGGTATCTGTCTATACCCAAAGGGAGAGTCCTCATCAGTTATCAACCTCAACCTCCTGGCATCTTGATCTTGACTTTCTAGTCTCCATAACTACGAGAAAATGAATTTCTGTATTTAAGCCACCCAGTTGGTGACATTTTATTATGGCAAATACAGGTATCATAACTAAGTGTGCACAAAGCCTGCCTAGGGCTTTGAAAATACTCCCTTCTACTCTTTCCTGCTCTTTCCTATCTCAGTAAAGAGAATAAAAAAACATTATTTTATCAGGAGTTTAACTCAGTTTGGGGTAACTTATAGTTAGCACAAAATAATTTCTTTGTGGTTAGAAACATACTTTTGCTTGCACACTTTCTTTCAAATGCTGGACTGATTTGTAAGTAGACACACTGATCTGCTCTTCTCTCTAATTAGTTTAGATTTGGAGAAAATTGTGAAGGAGTGAGAGGAGTAAAAACAATTGTGCAAAGCTAATGAGGCTGGATATCTTCACTGTCACTATCTATAGACAGCATCTTGGAAGTAGACAATTTGCAGAATTGAAACATTTAACTCCCATACCCAGGCATTGGAGCAAGCTTATTTAGGCTGATAATATACTAAGACTTATTTCAGTTTTTCATAATCACAACCTCTTTCAGTGAAAGGACTATGATTAGAATATTGCCTTTTATCAAGGGATGAATGGTCTTTAAAAAAAAAGATTTGCCTATTTATTTGAGACTTTGAGTTACAGACAGAGGGCAAGATAGAGAAAGGTCTTCCATCCACTGGTTCACTCCCCAACATGGCCACAACTACTGGGGCTGGGCCGATCTGAAGCCAGGAGCCAGGAGCTTCTTCTGGGTCTCCCATGTGTGAGACAAGGGCCCAGGGACTTGGGCCATCTTCCACTGCTTTCCCAGGAGCATTATCAAGGAGCTGGATCAGAAGTGGAGCAGCTTGGACATGAACCAGCACCCATACGGGATCCTGGTGTCACAGGCAGAGGCTTAGCCCACTATGTCACAATGCTGGCCCCAAGCAAATGGTCTTGAACACTATGAATCTGCCTCCTATCTCAAAGGAAGAAGCAAGTTTTTCCTAAAGGAAGAATTAGCTTTGGGAGGATTTCATACTCCATAAACTGGAGACTGGACTTCCAATAAAGGTTGAATGTTCTGAGAATTCTAGCAGTAAAATGAATGCAATGTTTTTTCTCCAAAGTGTTTAAAGGTCATTGTCTGACTTCCAACTACTTTCCTGTTATATATTTGGTTGCTTTTTTTATGATTTATTTATTTGAAAGTCAGAGTTGCACTGAGACAGGGAGAGACATCTTCTATCTGCTGATTCACTCCCCAAGTGGCTGCAACAGTCAGGGCAGAGCCAAGCCAAAGTCAGGAACCAGGAGCTTCATCCGGGTCTCCCACATGGGTAGCAGGGGCCCAAACACATGGGTCTTGTTCTGCTTTCACAGTCCATTTGCAGGGAGCTGGATCAGAAGTGGAGCAGCCAGGACACAAACCAGTGTCCATGTGGGATGCTGGCATCACAAGTGGAAGATTTACCCAGTGCTCCACAAAGCCAGTTCCCTGGTTATATTTTCTTAAACTCTTCCCTCAAAGCACTCAACTACCTAATACTTTCCTATTTCTGTTCTTAGTTCATCTTCTTCCCACGAGGAATTACTTTTCTCCAACATATTGTTGGGGCACACTTCCATATGAGTTTCCCATGTTTTTGCACATTTTAGGAGTAGAGGTGTTGATCACTCTTTGTTCAGAACTCTTCAATTTTTACAAATAGCGAATGTATGCCCCTCTAGAGCAAAGACACCTATTCCTATTCATTACGAAGGATTCAGATTCCTAGACTCAGAGTTTTTCTCCTCTAATATAATCCAATATGTATATGAATATGTATGTATATGTGTGTATATAAATATATATAGAGAGAGAGAGAGAAAGAGAGAGAGCCCTCTCTACATTGCTCTGTGGGAATAAGGATTCAGTTTTAAATGGCAACAAAAATGAACATAATACCCTGTTCACTGTTCTGATCTTGGAGTCTTTTTTTGTGTGTGTGGTTTTTTTTTTTGGTTTTTTTTTTTTGTTGTTGTTGTTTTTGACAGGCAGAGTTAGACAGCGAGAGAGAGAGACAGAGAGAAAGGTCTTCCTTTGCTGTTGGTTCACCCCCCAAATGGCCGCAACGGCCGGCACGCTGTGCCGATACAAAGCCAGGAGCCAGATACTTCTTCCTGGTCTCCTATGCAGGTACAGGCGCCCAACACTTGGGCCATCCTCCACTGCCTTCCCAGGCCACAGCAGAGAGCTGGACTGGAAGAGGAGCAACCAGGACCAGAACCCGGCACCCCGACTGGGACTAGAACCCAGGGTGCCAGCGCCGCAGGCAGAGGATTAGCCTAGTGAGCCGTGGCGTCGGCCCTGATCTTGGAGTCTTACATCTTCTACCAGCATCTATGAAACGAAGCAAGCTAACTTGTTAGCACACAAGTAGGTAAAGTCTCAGACTCCTCACCACTTTGACCATTATTCACATGACCATATTCACATGACAGTATTCACAGACTCTACTTATCTTTAAAAGATTATTTCAAGTTATTTTCCTCCCTAAAGCTGTCCTGCTTTCAAGCTGGCACAGTGGCACAGAGGGTTGTACTACAACCTGTAGTCCCGGCACCCTTTTTAGGCTCCAGTTCATGTCCTGGCTGCTCCATTTCTGATGCAGCTCCCTGCTAATGTGCCTGGGGAAACAGTGGAAGATGGCCTACATTCCTGGGCCCCTGCCAACCACGTGGGAGACTGGGAAGAGGCTTCTGGCTCCTGGCTTCAGCATGGCCCAACCTTGGCAGTTACTGCCATCTGGGGAATGAATCAGTGGATGAAAGATTCTCTCTCTCTCTCTCCTCTCTCTCTTTCTCTCTCTCTGTCTCTCTTCTTTCTGTTACTCTGCCTTTCAAATTAATGAATAAATCTTTAAAAATATATATATATATCCTGGTTCATTTTTGCTTCTATTTATAAAATAGAGATAACCATAAAATACACTGATTTGGGCTGGTATACAGGTTTAATGAGTTGATACACACAATCTATGACTGCTATACACATTAACTATTATTTTTTTTTTTTTTTTTGGCTCTGAAGGCCTTTATGGAAGGTGATAGGGTACCTTTGATAAATAACAAATCTAATTCAAGTGTTGTTTCTACCTCTGTTGAGCTCTGTGATTTTAGGGTTACTCCTTGGGCTATGCAGGCCTCAATTTTCTCACAACAATAATGAGATGGGGACCAGTGCTCTGGTGCAGTTGGTACAGCCGCCGTCTGCAGCACTGGTATCCCGTATGGGTGTTGGTTTGGGATCTCAGCTATTCCTTTTCCAATTCAGCCCCTGCTAATGCACCTGGGAAAGTCCCAGAAGATGGTCCAAGTGCCTGGGCCCCTGCACCCACTGGAAGACCTGGAGAAAGTTCCTGGCTCCTGGTTTGGACCAGCATTGCTCTGGCTATTGTGACTGTTTGGGGAGTGAACCAGCACTTGGAGGATCTCTCTCTCTTTCTGTCTCTCCCTCTCTCTCTCTCTGTAACTCTGCCTTTTAAATAAATAAATAAATAAATATTTTTTATAAAATGAGAGTGATTGGGGTCACTGTTACAGTTAGTGAATTAAGCCTCCACTTGTGACACCAGCATCCCACACATCAGAATGCTGGTTCAAGTGCTGGCTGCTCCACTTACAATCCAGTTAATGCACCTAGGAAGGCAGTGGAAGATGGCCCAAGTACTTGGGCCCTGCATCCTTGTGGGAGACCAGGATGGAGCTCCTGGCTCTCGGTTTTGAGTTCCTCCAGACCCAGCTGTTGGCAATCATTTGAGAAGTGAAGCAGCAGATGGAAGATATTGCCCCTCTCTTTCTCTCTCTCTCTCTTCCTCTGATACTCTGTATTTAAAATAAGTAAACAATTAATTAAATTTTAAAAAGTATTATAACCTTACTATTTGTGGGATGTTCCAATAACAATAAATTGTATGTAAAATATTTAACACATAATAGGTATTTACATGAAGCTAAGTTATCATGGCACTTCCTTTCTAGTTTGTATGCTACTAACTTACACAGTTGTGTATTTCTTTTCTCAACTTGTAGCTTCATTGGGAATAAAAGCTCTAGTGGGTTCATCTTAATGAGGTTGAGACAGTAAGCTTTTAAAGCAATTCATTCATTCATTCAGAAACTTGTTTAATTACTCTGTGCTAGGCACTACTTTGGGTAATAGGTACATCAGCAATTATTTAGCTAAATAGGAACAAGAGAAGAAAATACTAACCCTTGTGTTCATTTTTTTTCTTCTTCTAGGGATACAAAGAGCAAGATTTTGGGGGCAGGGGGAGTGGGCAGGGTTTGGTGCAGCTGGCTAAGCAACCACCTGTGATATCAGCATCCCATAGGGGCACCAGTTCACATCTCGGTTGTTCCGCTTCAGATCCAACTCCCTGCTAATGGCCTGGGGAAAGCAATGGAAGATGGCCCCTACCACCCATGGGAGAGACCCCGATAAAGCTCCTGGCTCCTGGCTTCTGCCTGGCCAGGCCCTGGAAGTTTTGGCCATCTGGGGAGCAAACCAGATCTCTCTCTCTGCATATCTTTCCATCTCTCCCTCTCTCTGTAACTCTGACTTTCACATAAATAAGCAAATAAATAGATAAATAATTTCTTTTTTAAAAGGGTGAGATTTGAGATTAGAATTTTGGGAAAAGCAATTATTTCTATAATCTGAACCAAATGGGAAAAACTCATAATTGCATTTAATCTTTAACTTTTTAGAAACAATCTATTTTCTCCATTGTTCAGTATTGGTTAAAAAACACGGAGGCAGGGGTGGGGGGAAGGGGCTTAGTCATAGAATGTTTAAGGTTTTTTTTTCATTGGTGCACAATGGGGTTGATTTAGGTGACATGCTATCTTCAGCTCCCTGTCTTCAGCGTGTAAATCAACTTTCTCAAGAAGAAAAGCCTCCTGGTTCAAGTGCAGTTGGTGGGCTCCACCCCTCCCAGGGTTTTGGCTTCTGACACTGGTATAAAAGTCTCAGCATTGTAAGTGTAGGAAGGGTGGGGGCATCCCAATGACCTCACTCTTTCATCAAATGAATAGGTCTTTCCCAGATAACAACCACCCTCAAACATGCCAGCCGGAAGGGAAGGGCCAATTTCAGAAAATCAACAGCCTGGATACCCATTCATTCAATCACTGGCCTCATTGCCCTGAGAAAATCATCTCGCTAAACTGTAGCATCGGCTGCTCTAACACTGTGAAAAATACATTGACATTTCCCTGAGAGGTGTCTGCAAAGACAGAAACATAGCCGTAATTATAATCATATTTGCCACAACAAAAGTGAGCATGGATATTTTCTTCTCCCTTGACACTGCTTTTATTTTTATTAAAGAGACAGTAGCAAACCACAGATACTGTCTTTACTTTTTGCTGTGATACTGTTAATAGTTTATTTGTTGCATTTATTTTTTGTTAACTCAAATCAGCACAAAACATAAGCAACAATACTTTGAATAGCTTCTAATAGCACGTGACCCAAAGAAGAGTAAAGATAGCTTGCATGTTTGAAACTGCATTTGTTCTCCCATCCTGCAAGCAGACCTCATAAAAATGTCCTACATTACATTTCCAAACAAGGGCAACATTTCCAACAAATGTAACACACAGAGGACTCAAAAAATACTGTCTGAATTGAATAGAAATATATTATTAAACTCTAAGGAAATATAGTATACCAGTGTCATAGTAATCTGGTTCTGGACTACACTTGATTGATTTGAGAAGCAGAGAAACCGGGAGAGTTTCTACCCACTGGACTCACTCTCCAAATATCCACTATGACCAGGACAAAAGTGGGCCATGCTGAAACTAGCAAAACTCAATTAAAGGCAACCAAGATCTCCCACATGGCTGCAGGGACCCAAGCACTTGAGCCATCACCTGCCGCCTCTCAGGTACAGGTAAGCAGGAAGCTGGGAACAGGAGCAGAGCTGTGAATCTATTCCAGGCATCTTAACCACTGTCTAGGCCAAATGCCTACCTCATGGTTCTGGACTTCAGATAGGCCTTGGAATAGAAGTTATCACCATTTCTCTCAGTAACTACTTGTTCTACCTTGAAACCAACTGACTAGGCAGGACTTTCAAGGCCTCTGATGCCAGCATGTTAAAGGAATAGCATTATCTGTCTCAATGAACAGTTGGGCAACTATAATTAATCAGCAATAAGAAGCTTCTTGCAGTCACCATGCTCTATTTGTTTTCCAAAAATAAGGTATAATTTTCTATTAACAAAGAGGATGTGCTCTAGTGAAACACTTTTTTAATGGCAGAAATCCTGCAAATGAATACAGAAACAATGTAGGCAGCATAGGAATGCATTCTAATGTAAAATGATTCTTATATTATGAAAATCATTCATTTGTCTACTAGTCAATGAATATTTATTGACTGCTTATCTTTTTGGAGTAGAAAGCAAAGGCTTTCTACTAAGTTCCTAGTACCAAACTGGCCAAGTCTCTCAGGGAGGCTTTTCAGGATAGTGACTGAGAATATAGTGAGAAGATCATGGCCGGGACTCTTTGGGCCCTACCCTACCCCAGAGAGTTCACTTGGAAGTGTTCTTCAGGCTCACAAGAGAAGACTAAGTTTGAGTTCAGTATTTTGCCCACACCCCCAAGAGTCTTCTTACTTCTTGCTCATTCCTGTAATTGCTTTCATTGTCAAGATTGTCTTCCTTATCAATCTAAGATAAATGGGAAAAACGCAAATAAATGCTTGATTGTTGTCTGGGTTTTACTTGCAATGTAACCAACTTGTAAATCTACAAGTGATAATGATCTCTTTTCTCCAATTAAAATTTTTTCTGTATTTATTTGAGTGGCAGAGACACAGAGACAGAAAGAGGGAAAGAAAGAGATGAGATATTCCTTACACTTGTTCACTCCCCAGATGCCTACAACTGTGGCTAGGCCATGCTGAAGTCAGGAGTCCAGAACTCAGTATGGGTCTTCCATGTTTATAACAAGGACTCAAGTACTTAAGCCATCACCTGCTGCTTTCCAGGGTATACATTATCAGGAAGCTGGAATTGGAAGTGGAGCCAGGATTCAAATTCAGCCACTGGGATAAGGGATACAGCTGTCCTAAGCAACATCTTAACTGCTATGCCAAATGCTACCCCTCTTATCTCTTTCTAAGATCCATTCTTGGGTCCTTAGTGTTTCTAATGCAAAAACTTTGTGCTTGACACCAGACTGCCTATCTGCATGTTGTACATCCTATACTTGACCTCTCTGAGGTCCATTTTCCTATTTATAAAATCTAGGCCGGTGCCGCGGCTCAATAGGCTAATCCTCCACCTGCGGCGCCAGCACCCTGGGTTCTAGTCCCAGTTGGGGCGCCGGATTCTGTCCTGGTTGCCCCGCTTCCAGGCCAGCTCTCTGCTGTGGCCAGGGAGTGCAGTGGAGGATGGCCCAAGTCCTTGGGCCCTGCACCCCATGGGAGACCAGGAGAAGCACCTGGCTCCTGCCATCGGATCAGCGTGGTGCGCCAGCCGCAGCGCGCCAGCCGCGGCGGCCATTGGAGGGTGAACCAATGGCAAAAAAAAGGAAGACCTTTCTCTCTGTCTCTCTCTCTCACTGTCCACTCTGCTTGTCAAAAAAATAAATTAATTAGTTAAATAAAATAAAAAAAGAAAAAATCTCAATTCTCCTTATAATATAAATAGCAAGTGAAAAATTTAGTGGGAAGGTGCTTTGGAAGCTGCAAGTAACACAGGAATAATGTACCACATCTTACAGCTAATCATGATAACAACAGCAATTACTGATTGCATGTGGTTCTAGGTACTACCCCACAGTACTTAGAACCCTCTTAGAGAGTCTAAACTCCCCCTTCACCCCTACTCTTTACCATCTCAGAATTTAAGCTCCAGAAAAAATAGCTTTTTATTTTGCTGCTGCAGCACTAGGCACCCAATGAGTATTTGTTTAATGAATAAAAGAAGAAATTAATCTTTCATATATGCTGCCAAGGGAATTTTCCCCCATGTGCTTACTATTTAATAGTAACAGCATAAGTAGTTTCATTTTCTAAAGTCTTTCCTAGTATTCAGTTGAAAAACTTTGCTTTTGGGGCTGGCGCTGTGGCACAGTGGGTTAATGCCCTGGCCTAAAGTCCTGGCATCCCATATGGGTGCCAGTTCGAGACCCAGCTGCTCCACTTCCAATCCAGCTCTCTGCTGTGGTCTGGGAAAGCAGTAAGAAGATGGCCCAAGTCCTTGGGTCCCTGCACCCACGTGGGAGACCCAGAAGAAGCTCCTGGCTCCTGGCTTCGGTTCGGCGCAGTTCTGGCCGTTGAGGCCAATTGGGAGTGAACCAATGGATAGAAGACCTCTCTCTCTCTCTGCTTCTCCTCTCTCTGTGTAACTCTGACTTTCAAATAAATAAATAAATCTTTAAAAAAAGAAAAGGAAAAACTTTGCTGTTAACTGCTTTGAGAACTTTTTAAAAAATTATTATTTTTCATACTTTATTACTGGTGCAAAGATATTGTACAAGCCTTCATAAACTTCATGAAACTGGAAGTGGTTAACAAAGATGAACAGATCCTTATTCTATGGGTGATAAAACAGTCCAGAGATGTAAAGGTTCTTGTCTCTGTCATGGTTACCTATAGTGTCCATTGATTGACAATTGAAGCTTTTCAAATAGGTATTATTACCCCCTTCTTCTCTCCATAGACATGTCAGGTACCTAAAGCCATAACAAAGATCTCTCTATCAATTAAGTGGATGTTGTGTCTCATCACTTCAATTGGCTTCTTTTAAAGCTGTAGGGGAAAAGAGAAAACAGAAATGTGGCTCATTTAAATGGAGAGTCAACCAGCAAGGAGAAACAGATTATGAAAGAAAGAACTTTCCATAGCATATAATGCAGAAAGAGCAGTACTCATTTAGGTAGTAAATCAATATGCACCTGATTGTGGGACGGGACAAAAGTCATGACAAAAGTCAATGGTTAGGGTATGGTTCGAGTGTGCCCAACAAAAGTGCGCATGTTGAAAGCTTGGTCCTCAGTGTAGTGATGGTAGAAGGTGGTGGGACCTTTCAGAGGTGGGGCCTAGTGAGAAGTTATTAGGTCATAGGGGGTCATTGCCTTTAGGAGGGATTAAGGATGTGGAGCCCTGAGTTAGTTTTCAGGAGAAGGTTGTCAAAGGAAGACAGGAAGAGCGATCCTGATATCCCCCCTCACTCTGGCCTCCTGTTTCATCATGTGATCTTTACAGGACATGCATGTCCCCACTATTGTGATGTCATCCAGCAGAAAGCCTTCACCACAGTCAAGCAAGCTAATGGCAATGCCATGCCCTTGAACTTCCAGAACTGTGAACTGAATAAACCTCTTTTTCTTATAAAAATACCCTGCCTCAAGTACCATGTTACAGTTTAGGAAAATGGACTAACACAGTCACTAACTTGTTCCTTCAGGAGAAAGACACCATAGTCAGGTCCGGCGCTGTGGCATAGCAGGTAAAGCCACTGCTTACAGTGCTGGTATCCCATATGGGCGTCAGTTCAAGTCCTGGCTGCTCCACTTCTGATCCAGCTCTCTGTTATTGCCTGGGAAAGCAGTAGAAGATGGCCCAATTCCTGGATCTCTGCACCTGCATGGGAAGACCCAGAGGAAGCTCTGGACTCCTGGCAACAGACTAGCACAGCTCCAGCTGTTGTAGCCAACTGGAGAGTGGACCAACGGATAGAGGACCTCTCTTTCTCTGCCTCTCCTTTCTCTGTGTAACCCTGATTGTCAAATAAATAAATAAATCTTTAAAAAAAAAAAGATTTATTGGAGCCGGCGCCATGGCTCACTTGGTTAATCCTCTGCCTTGTGGCGCCGGCATCCCATGTGGGAGCTGGGTTCTAGTCCTTGTTGCTCCTCTTCCAGTCCAGCTCTCTGCTGTGGCCAAGGAGGACAGTGGAGGATGGCCCAAGTGCTTGGGCTCCTGTACCCGCATGGGAGACCAGGGGAATCTCCTGGCTCCTGGCTTCAGATCGGCGCAGCACTGGCCGTGGCAGCCATTTGGGGAGTGAACCAACGGAAGGAAGACCTTTCTCTCTGTCTCTCTCTCACTGTCTATAACTCTACCTGTCAAATAAAAAAAAAGTTTAAAAAATTTTATTTAAAAAAAGAGATACCATGGTCAAAGGAAAGATGAAAACTCATATCCACTTGATTATATCATCTCAAACCATTTTGTAGTTCTCACTAGATACTTAAATGTGCAAACCACAATAAATTAGTAAATTCATCACTAAAGAGTCTGAGATATAATTGCCAACTGTGTATCTGCATCTGTCTCAGTGTGTTTTGTGTTGCTATAACAAAATACCAGAGGTGATCACTTATAACCAAGTTTATTTGGCTCATGATGCCAGTAGCTGGAAAAGTCACACAGTATGATGCTAGTACCTGATGAGATCCCTTGGCTGCATCACACCATTGTGGACACAAACATGCAAACAGCCATATGCAGAGAAGATTAGATCTGTGGAGTAATCTACTTTATAACAACCAGCCCTCATAAGATAGGAAGGAGGAAGGCAGGTAGAAGCATGTCCATATGAACTACATGAAATTTGTTCACCTTATATAAATTTAAAAAATTGAAAATAAAAAAGAACTGACTCTTGTAAGCCCCCACCTATTCTGCAAGACCAGAATTAATCCAATCATTATGGTGGAACACACATGACCTAATTCACTTTTTTTTATACCTAATTCACTTTCCACTAGGTGCTTCCACTTTTTTTTGGGGGGGGGGGAGTGATTTATTGATTGATTTGAAAGGCAGGGTTTGGTTGAGGCTGGTGCTGTGCAAAGTAGGCTAAGCCAATGCCTGTGGCACCAAAATCCCATATGAGCTCTGGTTCTTGTCTCAGCTACTCCTTTTCTGATCCAGCTCTCTGCTTATGAACTGGGAAAGTAGTGGAAGGTGGCCCAAGTGCTTGGGCCCCTGCACACCTGTGGGAGACCCAGAGGAAGTTCCTGGCTCTTGGCTTCAGATTAGCCCAACTCCAGCGGTTGTGGCCATTTAGGGACTGAATGAACAGATAGAAGACTTCTATCTCTCCCTGTCTCTGTCTCTCATAAATAAATAAATAGAATCTTAAAAAGGAGAAGGAGAGGCCGGCGCTGCAGCTCACTAGGCTAATCCTCCGCCTTGCGGCACCGGCACACCGGGTTCTAGTCCCGGTCGGGGTGCCAGATTCTGTCCCAGTTGCCCCTCTTCCAGGCCAGCTCTCTGCTGTGGCCAGGGAGTGCAGTGGAGGATGGCCCAAGTGCTTGGGCCCTGCACCCCATGGGAGACCAGGATAAGTACCTGGCTCCTGCCATCAGATCAGCGCGGTGCGCTGGCCGCAGTGTGCCGGCCGCGGCAGCCATTGGAGGGTGAACCAACGGCAAAAGGAAGACCTTTCTCTCTGTCTCTCTCTCTCACTGTCCACTCTGCCTGTCAAAAAAAAAAAAAAAAAAAAAAAGGAGAAGGAGAGGCCGGCCCCACGGCCCAATAGGCTAATCCTCTACCTGCAGTGCCAGCACCCTAGGTTCTAGTCCTGGTCGGGGCGCCAGATTCTGTCCTGGTTGCTCCTCTTCCAGTCCAGCTCTCTGCTGTGGCCAGGGAGTGCAGTGGAGGATGGCCCAGGTCCTTGGGCCCTGCACCCACACGGGAGAGGCATCTGGCTCCTGGCTTCGGATCAGCACGGTGCGCAGGCCGCAGCAGCCACTGGGGGATGAACCAAAAGAAAAGGAAGACCTTTCTCTCTGTCTCTCTCTCTCTCACTGTCCACTCTGCCTGTCAAAAATGAACAAACAAACACACACAAAAAAAAGGAGATGGAGAACAAAGAGGGAGAGAGAGAGAGAGAGAGAGAGAGAGAAGGAAGGAAGGAAGGAAGGGAAAGAAAGTGTGGATTGTAGAGCAATGAGAAAGACCTTCCATCTTCTGGCTAAACCCCAAATGGCCACAATAGCCAGAGAGCCAGAGCTGGGCCAGGACAAAGCCAAGAACTTCATCCAGGTCTCCCACATGGGTGCAGAGAACAAACGACCTGGGCCATCTTCTGCTGCTTTCTCAGGTGCATCAGCAGGGAGCTGGATTAAGTCAAATTCATACCCATATGGGAAACCTACATTGGTGTCAAAGGCAGCAGCTTAAATGGCTGTGCTGAGATGCTGGCCACCAAGGCTCCTCCTCTTAAATATTCCACAACGTCAACACCCCCACACCAGAGACCAAGTTCCCAGCACATAAACCCTTGGGGTACCAACCATATCCAATCCATAGCACCACCTCACTTTCAAATGAATGTTAGCTGCTATTCAGACCCAGAGACCTGAAAGTCAACTCAGACTTTTGCTCTCACCAGTTTCTCAGGTCTTCCATCTTAGTTTGAGAGTTAACCCAATGACTCCCTTGGTCCCCAGACCATCCAATTTGGACTGAGCTATAACATCAGCTTCCAGTCTTCACAATCACCATCATGTGAACCAATTCCAATAAAAAGAATCCCCTCTCATCTAGCTACCTATCTGTATCTATCCACCTCCTATAGGTTCTGATTCTCTGAAGAACTTTAATACACTGCCTTTCTAGACTTACCTACTTTACCTTCTTCCCCTTCTCCACCTCCACTACCCAAAACACAGACATCCTCTTTGATCCAAATTGATTTAGTTTCATTCTCCAAATGAATAAATGTTATCATTGGGGGAGGTTGGATAAAGGGTAGATAGGAACCCGTTATACCATTTTATAATTTGTGAGTTTTAAACAATTTCAATATAAAAAAGTATTTTTTCTAAGGATCAGAATAATTCTGGGTAGAATTTAATTTCCTATGAATTATTCAAAAATTGGAATGCTTTTAAAAAATTAAAATCAGTTCTGATGTTTCCTTAAGATGAACAGATAGTAGCAGCTGAGCCTCTCAGGCAACTTAAAAGGCATTGATCATTGTCACACCCCTTCCCCTCCACCTTCTAGTCAGAGACATTTATAATGCTTTTGTCCAAAGATAGCCTACAATAAAAAAGAGTTTTCTCTCTTCTTATCTGAGGACAAGAACCAGACTTTAAAAATATGTGCACTCTAAAAACTGAACATCACTATGTGTGGTGTAAGCCATTAACAGCGACGTTATCTTCAACACCACCTAGAAGGGTGTGGTATTTGCAGGTTTTCCATTTATCACTCAGACACCCAGCTTGAGGGCTAACCCATGGTCCCTGGTCAAAATTCAATCACCATGTTCCCAAATTTGTATATATGAAATGCATGAAGTTTATATTTCTTAAATAAAATTTTAAAAAAATAAACTTTAATCTTGGTTTTCAAGTGGTTTTGTTGGAATAACAGAGGAGATACTATCACTTTCTTACCTGAAGGCAGTAAAATCAGATTACATTCCTACAGGGTTACAAGCTGGAGTTCATCACTACTCTTTTGTTTGAAATGATACATCAAGACTGCATACAGAGAAATAGAATGCAGAGCAAAAGAAAAGTTATTCCAGAGAGTGGAAGAATGATGAGACTTAAATAATGGAGGCATACACATTTTATGGAATAGTTTACTAATTGTCATTTGACTAAGTCCCACAATTCCTTCAGGTTACAGACTCTTCTCAGAAGCTCTTGCTTGGCACTTAACCCTCACATGCATGGAAAAATTGGGTCATTGCTTCTCCTAAATACTCCATTAGCAATAAACACTTTATTCTCTTATATGTCCTATGACACAGGTGAATGGGAATCACTGATTTGCCTGTCTGCCTTGTCCATTTCGCTTTGAGTTTACTCTTGAAGATTATGGAGTATACTGTGCATTTCCAAGGCTCTCCACTCTAAAAACGTTTGTTAAGAAAACAAAGTGTTGTGGCTAGAAGTGACATTCAAAGGACAAGTCTCTCTCTCTCTCTCTCTCTCTCTCTCTCTCTCTCTCTCAGATTTACCCATTATTGATTTGAGAGGCAGAGTCTCAGAAAGAGGGAGATTCCATCTGCTGGTTCACTTCCCAAATGGCCATAACTGCTAGAGCTGGGTAGGAGCCAGGAGCTTCAACCGGGTCTCTCACATGGGTGCAGGGGCCCAAGCACTTGTCTTCCACTGCTTTCCCAGGCCATAAGCAGAGAGCTGGATTAGAAGTGGAGCAGCTGGGACACAAACCATGGCCTGTTATGGGATGCCAGTGCTGCAGGTGGAGGCTTAGCCTGCTACAGCACTGCGCTGGCCCCAGGACGGGTCTCTTCTAAACCAACAATTCTATGTCCTCAGTTTTCCTGTTAATTTTATATTTTCCACTGAACTGAACTGTATTTGTTGGCAATTTACTATCCAAAGTGTGTTTTAAACCACTTTAATATTTAATCAAAATAAAACAAAAACAAAAATCACAGTACTCTCAGGAAGCTGTGAAACCCTGCATTATTTTCCACTATATTTGTACTATACAGTGAGTTTTTAAAATGATCTACTTTCCTGATGCTGTTGGACAATTATTAGGCATTTTGCCACCTGTGATGATTCCACTCTTTAATACAGAGCAGAAATCTCTGGTACTCTTTGGAATCCCAAGCCAAGCATAACTTCCATGAATGGTATAGTCTTTATCTCCCTCTTTAAGATGAAAACTGCTTCTGTGATGTGCACCTACACAGAACAGATGTTCTGGATGGCTTTACATAAACAAGTAGTTCCCCCAAATCAAGACTTATTCCCACCAGTGAAGTTAATTAATCTGTCAGCAAATCAACAAATGTTTACTGAAGAAGAGGCATTGAAAATACAGCAGTGAAAATAGCAGATGAGACCCCTGCCTTCAGGGAGCTCACATAATTCAAGAAGCATGACTGTACCGACTGATGATAAACATACAAATAAAGTTATACGAAATATCCAAGGTAATAGAAAAAGGATTTCCTGCCTAAAGGAAATAACGGGTAGGTCTTAGCTTTATTGAGTGACTGGCCCAGGGCCAGAGAAAGCACTACTTGTAAGGATTATTATTGGAAAGAATTTGTCGTAATTAGGTAAACCAAGTACTATTAACTCTGAGCTACGGGGATAAAGAAATAGAGAACCTTCTTTGAAATGGCATTGGTAGTTATGGGATTTTGCCCATGGGCTGCAATGGGATTTCACATAGCACTGTGTGAAATTTTCCTCCTCCCTTGTTTGTCTCTGAGGAGCAATATGTGTTATTTAATATATGTAATGGAGTAAAAACTTGACTACTTGAAAGGAAAATAGGGCACATTTGTTTTTCTGTGTCAGGCTGATTCAAATAACTCATTAGTGGTCAATCCCATCACAGAACCATATGTATAAGTGTGAGAACTTATCATGGTATCACAAGATAAAATTATGTATTCATTGTCAACTCACACTACCTGCTGGTACCATCTGCACAATTTTTGACTAATGTGTGTGCCACCATTACATACACAACATCTTTCTTTAAGTCAATTAAGTTGTTTACTTAAAAAGCAAATTTGATGTCACTATGGATGGAAAAACCAATATTGCCATAAATAGCACACAGCCACAGCAAAATCAATACCACAAATCAAGAAATACTGCTATATTCTAGCTAGATGGCATTGCCTGGTGAAGGCTCTGATGTGTCGAGGACTGCTCTCTCTCCTTTACAGAGGGGAAATTGGCCACTCTTTTGAGAGGTTTTAGAGACATTCTTCCTTGAGGTCCTGAGAAGGAATGTCTTCTTCCTCTGCTTGTCAATGCATGAGCTAAAATAATATCCTGATGCATACATACAAGACTCCACACTTTAGAAACATTGAAGACCTCCAAGAATGCCTTCCAACTCTTGAGTGGCATGATTCTCTAGTCAGGGTGGAAGGAAGAGCTGTCATTTGGTTACCCACCAAAAGTCAGCCAGTAGTCCCTGTTCTCCCAGCACTAGCCTGTTGAAGGCAAGCCAACTACCTTCAAACTGGAAAACACCCTTTAACAACCCAGAAAGATAGAGGGAAGAAGAAACAGAAGGATCACATCAGAGACAGCATGAGAGGTCTGGCAGGGCCACGACAAGGACGAAAATCTTAGCTCCGTGGTTAAGCGTCGAGCTCACATGACAACTAACCTTCAGTGATTTGAAAACATCTTGTGTGAAGGCAATATATTGAAGCTACATGGAATGTTTAATGCAGATGTTTGGAATCCTGAAAATAGTGCCTCCCGATACCTTACGTACCAGTTTATTTGCTACCAGGATTATTTACTGTCATTTAGACACACCTCAAGTCCTGTAATTACTCATAGACTAAACTGTACTATAAGGCCAGGAGACCTTCAAAGTCTTACAAATTTGTGAAGGAGAAAACACTGACTAGCACTGACTGCTTAGCGGAACTGAGGAGGAAAGTCAGAACCCTCCTTGTTTATTATATTTATAGTCTCTCAATTTATGTTTTTATTTGCTCTGATTTTCTCCAAAGTCTTCCTTTTTGCTAAGTTCAAACAAGGAATTAGTCATAATTTAATCTAAGTAAAAATTTAATTAGCCTTTTAATCTGTTTTTATTGTTTATGAAAGACCATTTCGTTCTGGGTGCTTAAATATTGTTTGCCTAAATCTTTTCTATGTAGTCTATGCATAGAATTTCTATGATTTCAGAAAGAGAACTCCCTCTTGTGGCAAGAGGGGATTTTGCAGCCAATTCTATGACATCAGAGTTGTTAAGTGCCTTAAGAGCTGGGTAATATTTTAAAAATTCCTTCATTTGAAAAGATAAGGTAACTAAACCCAGGGAGGATAAGTAACTTATCACTGTTTGTATCTGGTTGGCTGCTGTTCCATACCAAGTATCCTGGTCTCCTGCCTCCCCATTAGGTGCTTTTTTCTCTAAATTTTAGAAGATTAACGAATGTTCTCTGTGATTTCCCACAAAGGTCCTACTTTCTACTGTCTCTGAAATGGATCTTGTAAGAACAGCCATTCTCAGCTTCATGCAAAAGTTGCTTCTTGGCAAGCTTTCTCTACAAGATGATTAATCATTTTCCCAGAGTGAGGCTACAAGCTGTATTTCTACATTGACAGCAATTCTACCCATAAGACAAGGACTTTCTTCATCCTTTTGGGAAACCACCACCTACCATCCCTTACATGCTGCCTCATTTGTCCAGTTGTGACAATAAATGAAGCTTTAAATACAGCACTGGGGGAGACAGAGGACAAACCTACAACATAACATCTACAAGGATAGGAATTGTAATTGCTGAAAACGTGATAGAACTCTCTAGAGACTTGCCATTCAAGATGCACTATGCAGACCTATGGATGCAATTTACCTGGGGGCCTTCTAGAAATACAGAACCATCTTGTTAAAAAGCACATTCTGGGGGCTGGCACTGTGGCGTAGCGGGTAAAGCCATCACCTGAAATGCCGGGATCCCATATGGGCACTGGTTCAAGACCTTGCTGCTCCTCCTCTGATCCAGCTCCCTGCTATGGTCTGGGAAGGCAGTCAAGCATGGTCCTAGTGCTTGGGCCCCTGCATCCACGAGGGAGACCTGGAGGAAGCTCCTGGCTCCTGGCTTCGGATGGGCACAACTCCAGCCGTTGTGGTCATCTGACGAGTGAACCAGCAGATGGAAGACCTCTCTCTTTCTTTCTCCCTCTCTCTGCCTCTGCCTCTCTGTTAACTCTCTCTATCAAATAAAGTAAATAAATTTTTTTTTTAAAAAAAGCACTTTCTGGTGCTGCCATTGTGGTAAAATGGGTTAAGCCACCACCTGCAATGGTGGAATCCCACATCCCTGTCCCAGCTGCTCCACTTCTAATCCAGCTCTATGTGAATGTGCCTGAGAAAGCAACATAAGATGGCCCAAGTGCTTGGGCACCTGCACTCCTGTGGGAGACCCAGATGACCTGGCTTTGGCCTGGTCCAGCCTTGGCTGTTGTGGTCATGGAACACTTAAACCAAGAGACTGAAGATTCTCTCTCTCTCTCTCTCTCTCTCTCTCTAACCCTGCCTTTCAAATAAATAAAATAAATATTTTTTAAAAAACACATGCTGATTTATATCTGGGTTAGGGCCAGAGGCCAATATTGTACATTTCTCATGAACTCTCAGGTGATGTCAATGCTGCTACATCATAACTCACACAGTGACTGGCAAGGATCTACAGTACATAAAAGCACCCCCTCAAATGGTAGAGCACAAGCACACAAGTCACATTTCTCTTTGTTTCATGACTGAGTACAACTTGAAAGTTATTCATCAAAGCAAAGAAAATGACAAAGTTCTTGGATTTCATTCGTTGGGGAAAAGAGCCACCACCAAATTACTCCATGTAGACTTTGGTCGCCCTAAGTAGAGAGAAAGACATTAATTCTCAGACTGTCAAACACATCTCATCTGTCCATGCATCTTCCACTATCACATGATCTTGAATCCACTATACAGAAGTTTCCACAAAGAATAAGGACTAGCAGGGGCCACTGCTGTGGTGCAGCATGTTAAGCCATTGCCTACAGTGCCATCATCCCATATAGGTGCTGATCTGAGTCCCAACTACTCCACATCCAATCCAGTTCCCTGCAAATGAGCCTAGGAAAGGATTGGAAGATGACCCAGGTCCCTCGGCCCCTGCCACCCATGCGAGAGACCCTGAAGAAGGGCCTGGCTTCTGGCTTCGGCCTGGCCACCCTAGTTGCTGAGTGCTGAGGCTACCTGATAAAGAAACCAGCAAATGGAAGATTCTCTCTCCTTCCCTCTATAACTCTGACTTTCAAATAAAAATAAAATAAATCTTAAAAAAGAAAAGAACCAGGACTAGCAGATCTACATACTCAGCCTCTACTATCTCCTGTAGATAACTCTTTTTTTGTCTTTTTTTTTTTTTTTTTTTTTTTTTTTTTTTTTTTTTTTTGACAGACAGAGACAGAGAGAGAGAGGCAGAGAGAAAGGTCTTCCTTTTCTGTTGGTTCATCGCCCAAGTGGCTGCTACGGCCGGCGTGCTGCACGGATCCGAAGCCAGGAGCCAGGGGCTTCCTCCTGGTCTCCCATGCGGGTGCAGGGCCCAGGCACTTGGGCCATCCTCCACTGCCTTCCCGGGCCACAGCAGAGAGCTGGACAGGAAGAGGAGCAACCAGGACAGAACCAGCACCCCAACCGGGACTAGAACCCGGAGTGCCGGCGCCGCAGGCGGAGGATTAGCCTTGTGAGCCACAGCGCCAACCATCTCTTTTTTTTTTTTTCCAAAAGATTTATTTATTTATTTATTTGAAAGGCAGAGAGAGAGAGAAAGAGAGGGAGAGAGGTCTTCCATCCACTGGTTCACTCCCCAAATGACCACCATGGCCGGAGCTGTACTTACCCAAAGCCAGGAGCTTCTTCCGGGTCTCCCACGTTGGGGCAGGGGCCCGAGGACTTGGGCCATCTTCCACTGTTTTCTCAGGCTATTGTAGACAGCAGGATTGGAAGTGAAGCAGCCAGGATTTGAACTGGTTCCTATACGGGATACTGGCACTGCAGGCAGCGGCTTTACCAGCTACGCCACAATGTCAGCCCCTGCAGATAACTCTTTAGGTGTCATAAACTAAGAGATGTATTCCTAACAAATCTTCCAGTAGAAGACTTTGTCAGTCTTTGCCCAAGTTGAAAAAAAAGGCAAAGAAAATTCAGGAATTGCGGCAGTTTGGAAAAGGAACAAAGTAACATTAGGAGATTTCAGGGATTCCCATTGGAGGAAGTGGAACAGTCCAAAGAGTGCCCAGATATATCACATAATGATGCTGGTGACATTGTAGAAAAATACCATTCACAATTATTTACAATTGCTTTGTTTTTACCTAAGTGTGCTATGAAGATGTTTCTCATGCTTATAAACAGTTTTGATGCAGTAATTAATTATGGAGCATAGCCTTAAGTTTCCCATCTACTATGACTAGTAGCAATGATAAGATTTTTGGAAAAGCAACTCCAGTCTAGCCCTGAGTTGACTGTGTAAATAGCAAAGCAAATAAGGGGGCTTCTTGTCCTCACTTGAGAAATGCAGGTGGTTAAACCATCCCAACAAAGCCTCTGTGAAGATCTCGAATCAGGTACCCTGGGAAACAGTCTCCGAGACGGAGATACTCTGATGACTGGCGCAGTGAAGTGTGCCAGCAAACAGGCTGGGAAAGGTTAGGAGTAGAGGTCCTTGCAAAAAGGATCAGGCATGGGAAGAATTGATCCCACTATAACAGATACAGCTGATCTCTCTGAAACAGGAACAGCCATCAGAAACAACCCAGGTTGAGGCACAGGACTGGACATTCTTACCTGTGGTGTGGATGATCCCCCGCAAAGTGGTGCAGCATTGGGTGAGGCAGCTTCCTTGGGTGAGGTAATTCTCTCAAGGGAGTCAGGTATGAAAAGTTCCCACAGTAGCCAACAGTCTTGAGAAGGAAGGTTAAGGAATGAGCACCTTGAACCAGAAAGGGTGGAAGGGGATTGTCTGAGTAGCATACCACAACATCAACTAAAATGACCCATTGCAAAATACCCTCTTCCCATTTTTTAATAGAGATGCATTGCACATTTCCAAGATAAGGACTGCTGTTTTATAGCATATGGGGTACTTTTCTAGCAAAGCAGGACCATCTAGGGCAACTTTTGTTTTTTTAAAAAAGATTTGTTTATTTGAAAGTCAGAGTTACACAGAGAGAGAAGGAGAGGCAGAGGCGGAGCGAGAAAGGTCTTCCATCCGCTGGTTCACTCCCCAAGTGGCAACAATGGCCAGAGCTGGGCCAATCTCAAGCCAGGAGCCAGGAGCTTCTCCGCGCCTCCCAAATGGGTGCAGGGGTCCAAGGACTTGGGCCATTTTCTACCACTTTTCCAAGCCATAGCAGAGAACTGGATTGGAAGTGAAGCAGCCAGCACTTGAACTGCCACCCATATGGCAGCTTTACCTGCTACACCATAGTGCTGCCCCCCAGCCAGGGCAACTTTTTTTTCTTTTAGATTTTTATTTATTTATTTGACAGGTAGGGCAACTTTTAAAAAAGGTTAATACCCAGTTCCTACTCTGCGATTGAATGATTTTTAGTGGATAGGCAGGATTGGGAAATCTAGGTCTAATCAGCGGTTCTTAAATCTAAAGGGCAAGAATACTCCTTAACGTGCGGGTGCAGTGCCTCAGGATTCCATTTGGCTGGCATGGGACAAGACTGCAGTGAGCTGTGCATTCCAGCCACCGCTGCTCCAAAGGGATTAATTAGAGATGGCTAAGGTGTGGAGAGGACTGAAACAGCCAACACAAACACACACACTGCCACCTTAGTCATGCTGCCCTCTCCCAGGACTTCACCGATGAGTTTTATT
The DNA here is from genome assembly GCF_964237555.1 of Oryctolagus cuniculus. NCBI lineage: Eukaryota > Metazoa > Chordata > Mammalia > Lagomorpha > Leporidae > Oryctolagus > Oryctolagus cuniculus. The sequence continues at coordinate 154,395,584 of NC_091432.1, read as the reverse complement.
GCCAGATTTTACATGTTTGAAGCTTATAGTTTGTTTCTTTTTCTTTCTGAAGCCCATAGTTTGTTTCTCTTTCTTCTTATTTTTGGTTCAATGTCGGCCTTTGGGTCCTTGAATAAAGGAGACTTTTACCCACCTAGCTCTTATAATCCCACCGATTTTGGCTGAAGTACAGTAGTAGTGAGCCATTGAGAGCATAGCAAACCATACACAGAGTCTGGCTCAGATCATATCCCTCCAAACATAACAGTCATATTCCTTAAAAATAAAAATTCCACCAACACTCATCTCCCCACCTCTAAGATATTAGCTTTGTAAAGTCAGTGTTCTTAGGACGTTCTTTTTTTTTGTTGTGTTTTATGATTTTGTGTGTGTGTGTGTCTGTGCACATATAAGTGTACTTCAAAAAGTCCATGGAAAATGATATTAAAGATAGTTTGTGTTGGTGCAAAAAATTTTTTTAACTCCGTGAATAGGTTTTCCTAATTCATTTCACGTGAACTGAAGATCTCTCATATGCATGGAGCATTTTCTTGCATCAAAACAAGTTTATTTTTAATTCCATTTTCTGTGAACACTTTGAAGCACATTCACATTTATTTTGTATTATGAAAATTCTCAAATATACAGAGAAATAGTATATTCAACTTCTCCATCTTTTTAAAAGGATTTATTTGTTTATTTGAAAGGAAGAGTTACAGCAAGGCAGAGGCAAAGGCAGAGGAAGGGACAGAGAAATCTTCCATCCACTGGCTCACTCCCCAGATGGCCACAATGGCCGGAGCTGAGCCAATCTGAAGCCAGGAGCCAGGAGCTTCCTCTAGGTCTCCCTCACAGGTGTAGGGGCCCAAGGATTTGGGCCATTTTGTACTGCTTTCTCAGGCCATACCAGAGAGCTAGATTGGAAGTAGAGCAGCCCGGTCTCGAACTGGCATCCATATGGGATGGTGGCACTGTAGGCGGTGGCTTTACCTGCTATACCACAGCATCAGCCTCTCCTAATTCTTTATCTACCTTCAACAATTATCAATATGTGGTGATATTTTTCATCAATAACCACAATTTATGACCCTCTCACTTCTCCCTCCCAAATACCTGGATTATTTTTAGGCAAATCGTAGATACGTCATTTCTTTCATAAATATTTCGAAAGAGATGTGCTTTTCAATCTGTCAATATTACTAATTTATCAGAACATATCCTGGAATTGAAATGGTATTAATCATCTGTTTATTATCAGGAGATTAAGAATTACTCATCAAATAGGAAGATATTAGGAACCTAATTGCTTATTGCTTAAGTTAGACAATAGCATATAACAAAGCATTTGTTTTCAGGAGTTTTAATTTCAGGGGTGTGTGTGTGTAGGTAGGCAGGTAGGCAGGTAGAGGAGGAAACAGGGTAGAAAAGCATAAAGCTGGCTACATTACAGTTTGTGATTGCCATGGGCACAGGAGGCGTAAATGTTGAGCAATAGTCCTTTTCACAGTAAATATCTTGAATTGAATTTTGCAGATCCATTGTCAGATGATGATGTGGAGAATGTAGGGAGCTCCAGGTTTTGGGAAGAACTCTATGAATTATAAACCTCCACAGTGGTTAAATGTACATGTTTCCATCTGTTCAAACTGTTCTCTATAGTCAGCTTTCCTAAGGAGCCATATCACATCACCCTCTGATGCTTGCTCACGGTCACTCTGATCCAAGACCGAGTCTCCAGAATGTATTGAGTCATAACACATCTCATCTATAGCCTCTTTGATAGCCTGACTGGTTCTGAACTGTAGTTGGATCCACAATCCACTCAGGAGATACCGCAACAGATACTGCATGGAAGTGGGTGTCTGCAAATCTTAGCAATTTGGAAGACATAATCTGCACATGGTGATTCAGTGCCATCTCTGCATAATATTATGCAGTGGATCACAATTGAGTTTATGTGGTACAACATTAAAAAGTAAATAAATGGTAGATAGCTTGCTAACAACATCAATTACATAGATTCTCTGAATGTTGAGTTGTTCTTTTTAAAATAAAAAAGGCAATGAAAACCTTAAAATATTTACAGGAATAAAGTGAAATAATGCTTCCTACTTGATGTTTGGAGATATTTTTGTGTATACCCTTTGTAAAATATTTGTTAATAAAAATTACATTTTCTACTAATTTTATTACAAAATAACTATATGAAGTGACATGCTAAGCTCCTTTCATTTTTTTAGTCTTCACAACAGATTTATGAAGTAAACATTAGAATTAAACCCATTTTACAGATACAGAGATAGAAAAAAATTAAGGAATTTAGCCAAGATAACAGACAGCAGGCAACAAATCTGGAACCTAGTCAGTATTATTTAAGTCCACAATGTCAATACTATGCATATACATGCACTGTAAACTTTTTGACATGAATATTATTTTTCTGTAGAAAACCATAATGGGAATGTTCTAAAGTTTGCTCTATGAAAATCATTTAACTCTGCTCTCTTAAACCCAAAAAGATATGCCTTGATGTAGATGTTAATTCAGTACAGTCTATAATGTACCATTCCCTACAAATTGGAAACTGTTTATATTGTAAGCAACAGAGTAATGGTTATCTAAGTGTTTACATTATATAAATATAGTGGACATTTTTTGCAGCCATGAAAAAACATTTTAAAGATAAAGAGAGAAGGAGCTGGTGTTGTAGCCTGACTGGTTACACCACCACCTGCAACAATGCCGGCATCTGGTATTGGCACTGATTGGAGTCCCAGACGCTCCAGTTTCGATCTAGCTCCCTGCTAATGCACCTGGGAAGGAAACAGAGGATGGCCCAGATGCTTGGGCACCCGAACTCACTTGGGAGATCTGGATGAGCCTCCTGGCTTTGGATTGGCACAGCTCCAGCCATGGAGGTCATCTGGGGAGTGTACCAGCAGATGGAAGACCTCTCTCTCTCCTCTCTCTCACTCTCTCTGCCTCTCCTTCTCTGTGTAACTCTGACTTTAAATAAAAAAATAATTTTTTTAAAAAAAGATAAGTTCATTTGTGTGCAAAAGAAGATTTGAGATCCATGCATACTTTTTAATAATGCACATTTCCATAAACTTTTTGAAGACTTCTCTTTTATGTATGGATTTTAAAATATTTTTGCAACAAAATGAACTTTCTTTTTAATTCCATTTTCTACGAATTTTAAAGTCCCCTTGCATATGTATGTATGTGTATGAGTAAAGAAAGAGAATTTTTAAAAAAGTACACCAAGATGGTGATTAAAGGCTATAATATTTGAGGAGGATATAAAATACATTTGTTTATTTTACTTATACTGATCCAGTCAGAAGTGGACTTTAAAAAAAAATTTTTTTTTAATTTTTTTGACAGGCAGAGTTAGACAGCGAGAGAGAGAGAGACAGAGAAAAAGGTCTTCCTTTTCCGTTGGTTCACCCCCTAAGTGGCCACTACGGCTGGCACGCTCGCTGATCCGAAGCCAGGAGCCAGGTGCTTCCTCCTGGTCTCCCATGCAGGTGCAGGGCCCAAGCACTTGGGCCATCCTCCACTGCCTTTCTGGGCCATGGCAGAGAGCTGGACTGGAAGAGGAGCAACCAGGACAGAATCTGGCGCCACAACCGGGACTAGAACTCATGGTGCCAGTGCCGCAGGCAGAGGATTAGCCAAGTGAACCGCGGCACTGGCCAAGAAGTGGACTTTTTTTTATTTGTAATTACATCTATCTATATCTTGGAGGTAATTAAAATTTTGATTGAAACTGTGCCATATTGCTAAGGGAGCCATTAATTTTTAAAAATTGTACTCATGTACCATTGCTACTGTTATTCCATTTATTTTTACACTTAGAGGAAGAGTCAAGAAAAACTCTATGTCTAAATGTGATAATAAGCATTTCTAGCCTTGTCTTTATTTTGGCCCATTTCTAAATGTTTTTAGCACAAAATAATGATATGCCCTCAAATACATTGCCTTTCTTCAAGCTCCTGAAAGCTTTTCTTCATTGAAATCTACGTACATGGCCACTTAGTCCTGATTTTCAGGAGAACACATTAAGAGAAAAGAAGATTAGAGATGGCAAAATATTCTGTACTAAATTTTATCTACTGCAATGCAGTATTACACAGTTCTCAATTTGCACAGAGCCTTCACGCATACTGCAGCCACAAAACTGTCTTTTCTTTAAATAATGCAGTGAAGAAATTAAATAATTAAAGTTGCAGGAAAGAGTTATTAAAGTCTTTAAACAGAAAGACGAGGGAAAGGAAAGAAATGACCAGTTTTAAGAAAATATTTGAAACCTTCAGAGGTAGCTCCTATTTAAGGAGAAAACTCAGAAGAAGGTATGGCGGAAATGGCCATTTGTTGTTGGAAAGGAAATTGGTGACCTTGTTGACTGTCTCATTTGAGAAAGCCCTGTGGTAATTTTTATTAGATTGTTGTGTTTCCTGTACATTTTAAATTACTGCACAAAGCCATCATTCAGGACACTTGAACTTCCTGGAAACAAACTGGTCGCTATAGAAGCCCAAAGCTTGCATCATGGAGAAACTTGGAAACATGGGTCTCGGAGAAAGGATTTTATCGGGAGAGTTTAGGGTGCTTCATTTTCCTGCCCAAGTTTGGTTTCCTCCATATATTGAAGAATCAGAGATTATTTTCTTAGCTTTCCAGTTCCCTTTCTGTTTTCCCCTAAACTCATCCAAAGCCCAGACCCTTACACTTTGCCCAGCTTGAGAAGAGACTCAGTTATAAGTATTCTCATTGGTTTAAGATAGATTACTTGGTATTTTTTCAACCTGGAGAATTTGAAATTTTGGCATCCAGTATAAAAAAACTTCCTAAAGCCTCATTATTTGTAACAAGGGACTCTGGAAAGTATGCTAAATTTTAGAATCCTGTGATATTTTCACTCTATCCAAACCCAATCCCTGGCCCATGCCTTCAAATTTATCTCAAGCTCCATGTTCTCCCTGAAATTGCCAAACCTATTCCAGCAGCAACTTCCTCATCCCCTCACTTCTTAACTCTTGATGTCTGTGCTTAGTATTGATAATTAGACAAATTAAATAATAAGGTATCAATTCCAGAGCTCAACCACATGACTTAAAGCTTTGAGGAAAGGGGAATTCTTAATTAATCATTGATCAAAGCAACCAGGCTAATATTGACTGACTGACTGACTGATTGACATGGATGTATTGAAGGATGGATGGACAGATGGAGGCAACAAGATTAACAAGAAGGGCAGCAGATTTAGGAAATGTTGTCAAGGCTGAGATAAGAGCTGATTTGGTTCACCATATTTATTGACTTACTTGTTCATGTTACCTGCTGGGATCCTCTGGAGTTTGAGGCTGCAAATTATTTTCTGATTTTCAGAGCATAAGAGACCTGAAGTTTGTGAATTTATCCTATGGAAAAAAATTCTGAAACACAGTCTTTATTCATGCAGATATTCTCTGCAGTATTATTTACAACAATGAAGAATTGGAAACAATTTAAATGTCTTATACTAGAGTTTAGTAAATTATGATACATCAACCCAATGGAGTAGAGTGCAGTCATTAAAATGATAATTACAAAGACTGTAGAGACATATTTATAGTATGTATTATGTGAAAAATGCAGAATATAAAAGTGTATGTGGTAAGTTTATAACTTATTAAAGATACAGTTGTTTTCAGACCAATACTAGGAGAGAGTACATAAATACAAAAACAGTTGTGATTCCACAGTGGAAATATCACTATCTTTCTCCTCTTTCCAAACTATTCTAAATATTCTTCTATTATTTATTCCAATGAAGAAGATAATGTTGGTGAAAGAAAACATGTGATGACTAGACAGATGGATAAGAAACCTGGAACCAAGTAGGTGTTGGTAGAAAAATGGAGATAGTGTAGAATAAAGAAATTAAATTTACCATATAGGAAGAAAGAGATTTTGTTAAAACTGCCTTATCCCACTGAATGTTAACCTGTAGCATTTGCCATCCAAATCTTTTTATGAATGCATAATTTTTGAAGGTGTGAATCCATGCATGAATTTTTTTTCTGTTACTCTCAAAGTTCTATTGATAATTATGAGGGTGCTTTACAAATTTTATGGAAATGAAGTTAAAAGATAAGTTCATTTTGTTCTAAAATTTTTTGTAATCCATGCATTGTTTTGTCATAACACACATTTCTTATGAACTTTTTGAATGGCCTCATATGTGTACTGAGGTATGTAACTCTATATATGTGTGTGTGGTGGAGTGGACTCGATTTTTAAAAGGCACCTCTGGCCATCATGAGAGAACCACTTATAAACATGTGAACAGGTTACTTGGAATCTTAAGAGGATCCTTTATAAAAGTGTCCACTACCATGACTTCAAAAAGCTAGTGGAATTCCCCCACAATGGTCAGATTGCAATCCATCCACAGCATATAGGACCTGGATAATTAGCAAGTGGAATAAAAAAAAAAACAAAACTCTCTATTCATGCATGACAGGAGCAAAGCATTTTAGACACAATGGATCACACATTCCCTTTTGTCCTAGAAACTTCTGGATCATGTTGATTTGGCTATTCATCTGGAGATGGAGCTGAGAAATGATCAGACTCCCAAGTGAAGTGAGATGAGGAGGGGAGGGAAATAAAACTGCCACTTGATGACAGGCCTAGGAAGCCGGGAGGAAGTCCCCTAGCTGAATTCTCCAGCTGTCTCCCTCAACTGATAACAGAGAACTTGCCCTTACAAGGAAGGGTGTGCAAATGCAAAGGAACAGAATGTGTACATTTTCAAGGGCTTATCTTTGTAGAGACATTGCTGTAACTCTGGGGTGGTTGAATGAGTGCAAAAGCGGGATTCAGAGGACTCGAGTTCCACTGCAGGAACATCACTCACTGGTTGTGTGCAGCTGTACAAACCATTTCACTGTCCACTTTCCGTATCTTTTAGGTGCCGTTGATAGTCATGACGGCATCAAAATAATGACCGTGTTGGTGTGTCATTCTGAGGAGTGACCATTATACTAAGCGGAAGTACTCTGTACAGTCCACACAAACGTTGCACCAGTGCTGCATGGGTGCTCCTCACTAAACTCTCTCTCTGGGTCATTATTTATTCCATCAGTGTGACCAAGTTTACTCTTGCCCTGTGGGACAGATTTGTCAGTCTCCTCTTGTTCCTTTGATGCAGATGTTTTCAGGAAATTTTACTTTGAATTTGTAGAGAGGAAAAGGCCTGTTCCTGCCCGGACTCCGTTTGGCAGAGAGTTTTTCATTCAACATACAGAGGAGATGATTAACACAGGAGCACTGAAAACATTCTGAGTCCACTGGAAGTAAAAGGACTACTGGATAATAGAATATTGATTAGATAATTTGCTTCAGAGTCATTAGTGTCCACACAGAAATGAACCACTTCTGGAATCTCACATCTCTGAAATCATGAGAATCAATCTGCTCAACCCAGAACTCCTCCCACACACAATTGGGCAGAAAAAGTGTTTTCTAAAGTGTCTAGGGTATTGAAGATGAATCAATTCCTTGTAGATTCAACTTCTCCATCTAGACAATGCTATGGCTTTGAGTATCTCACTGATCTTTACGCAATCACTTTTGACCTGTAAGTTTCACTCTTATTTTCCATTCAACATCTACCACTGAGTTCCTCTGAGCTTTGAAATCTTAACTTCCACCACCCCTTAAGATTCTTTTTATTCTAATAATGCTTAGCTCAGTTTTGCAGAAAGACTCTAAGTTTTGCATTGCTGACATTTTCTGCAGAAATTCTTCTCATTTTTCATTTTCCTGCCAAAATGTCAACATGCAAATATCCTACGAATCTGCCAACTTGTATCTGTATGGACACACAGAGAAAAAGGTATGACAGAACCAAAATAAGAAATGATAAATGATACTGAACAAGTTACCTTTTTTTTCCACACAGAAAATTTCTGCTCACCTTTCACTGTTCAACACCCTGCCAGACCTCAGAACAATACTCTAATTAATGTTAAATAAATACACAGCAGCACTAGAGAAAGGTATTTTCCTCCCCCAAACCCTAACTATGATGCACAGTGTGTTCATAGAAGTTGGTGTCTTTACTCACAGAAGCAATATTGAGCATTTATACAACCAATTTATATGATAGTCTTATTTAGCACATCCACAAAATAGTCTTTCACTGTTCATAACTGGAGAAAATTGAAAAGATAGGCTGGCCTTAAGGTTTCCAATGGTTTAGTATTTTCTCAATTCTTGAATTTCTGGGGAAGTCAACTAAGTTACAGGACTTAAAAGGGTAGCATTTGCCAAAGTTCAAATTGAGGTGTGGTTGGTTTTGTTTGTTTGTCTCCTTGTTTTCAGTGTCAGTTTTTGAGTGGTCAAAGGAAATGTAAATACTTGTAAAACTGGGGGAATATTGCATTTGTTAAATTTTGAAAGCCCTCAGAAGCTTTTTGCTGAAATGTACTCCATTATCCTTTAAAATATAAAATTTTATCATTTACAATGACTAAGTATAAAGTAACCTTTTTGAAAGCCAAACTTCACTGCCATTTTAGATACATAATGGCAAATGATTGTCGCCTCTCATTGGCATTAAGGTTTTTTTTAATGATTTGTTTATTTACTTGAAAGAGTTACACAGTGAGGAGAGGCAGAGAGAGAGAGAGAGAGAGGGAGAGAGATGTCTTCCATGCGTTGCTTCGCTCCCCAATTGGCCGCAAAGGCCGGAGCTGCGTCAATCTGAAGCCAGGAGCCAGGAGCTTCTTCTGGGTCTCCCAGGCGGGTGCAAGGGCTCAAGGACTTGGGCCATCTTCTACTGCTTTTCTAGGCCATAGCAGAAAGCTATGGTCTCAAACTGGCACCCATATGGGATACTGGCACTGCAGGTGGCGGCTTTACCCACTATGCCACAGCACAGGCCCCTGGCATAAGTTTTAGTTGAATTCCTTCTCCTTCAGACAAAGTATTGCTGTGAGGTTTGGCAATGCAATATCTTAAAGAACTTTAACCCCGAATCTAAGGGTTAAGGGTAACAAAACAAAACATGTCTGACTTCTTTTTGCTTGTTCTTTTGTGTGTGTGTGTGTGTGTGTGTGTGTCTTACTAAAATCTGGAGAGTTGCTTAAACAGTAGCTGCATGATAACTATCCTTAGAACACCATGAGAATAATGAAGTCACATCACAGGCAGGGAGTGGTGCATGATCTAGTGACAGTGTCTGGGAAGGACAGAATACAATGAACATAAATGATGTGCTCACAGGGGATATTGGTAAAAGAACTTTGTCAAAATTAATCTTGCTTCAAACTAGCAAGTAAAAGTCATATTGAGTATGTTTTGATTTAGAATGTCCTGTTGGGGGCTGGTGTTGTGACACAGGCATTCTGTATTGGAGTGCTGGCTCCAGTCCCTGCTGCTCTCCTTCAGTCTTGCTGATATGCTTGGGAAAGCAGTGGAAGAGCGCCCAAGTACTTGAGCTCTTGCCACGCACATGGCAGACATGGAGTTCCAGGCTCCTGGCTCTGCCAAACTCTGCCCCGGCTGTTGCGGCCATCTGGGGAGTGAACTAGTGGATGGAAGATCTCTCTCTCTATGTCTGTCTCTCCTTCTATCACTCTGCTTTTTAAATAAATAAATACATCTTTAAAAAAACTTGCTGAAAATAAATGAATTAGAGCTACTCTTTGGACTCCAAAAATGTTTTAATTCCTAGGGTTGATTTGACATTGTCTTTATAAGCAAGATCACGTTGTTGACTCTGTAGTTATTAAACCTTTGTCAGCACAAAGGAATCTTGATAATAAAGGAGCCAATAAAATAATTTGGAGACAAAAGTCCAAAAGCACCACAAAAAGGACAGCTTTTGAGTCTTGGAGGGAAGCTGCTGCCATTGGTCAGTACCCAATAATTTTGACAGATAAAGCTTCAAGTCCCAACTCATTCCTTAGATTTCTCCCACTCTTTCCCTACTTACTTTCCCTCTGAATTGGAGTCTGAGGTGGGGTAAGAGGGCATCACATCCATCCATCATATCCATCCTAATGAAGACATTGGTCTGGGACCAGAATTAGAAGCCATAAGGTGACTGACATTTGGTGTCACTTTCTTAATTTATATCAAGAAGAAATCACCTACAACATTGATAATTTGCTTCCAATGGGAAGTTTTCTGGGAACGAATTTCTCATTGTAGGGTAGTTTTTAGCCCTTGTTTACACTGCTATGAAACTCTGGTCTTTCTACTTTTTATTTATTGAATATTATGGTTAGTGATGCATTAAACCTATGATTATAGAGTGGAGTGAAATTATGTTTTTGTAAAAATTAAAGAAAAAAAATAAAGGAAGGAAGGAGGGTGATGAGGGAGGTAAGGAGGAAGAGAAGTACAGTGCTCTTAGAATTGTACCTATGAGGGGCCAGCCTGGTGGCACAATGGGTTAAGCTGCCACCTGCAATACCAGCATCCCATATGGTTGCAAGTTTAAGTCCCAGCTGTTCCACTTCTGATCCAGGTCCCTGATAATGTACCTGGGAAAGCAGTGGAAGATGGCCCAAGTCCTTGAGCCCCTGCATCCAAACAGGAGAAACATATGAAGCTCCTGGCTTCTGCAAGGCCCAGCCCCTGTTGTGGTCATTTGGAAAGTGAGCCAGCAGATGGCAGATCTCTCTCTCTCTCTCTCCCTCTCTCTCTCCCTTTCTCTCCCTCTCTCTCTCCCTCTCTCTCTCTCTCTCTCCCTATTTCTCTCTGTAACTCTTTCAAATAAGTAAATCTAAAAAAAACTGTACCTATAAAGTACATGAAATCTGTTCTTTTTATATTAAAAAAATAAACACAATGTACACAGAAGAGGGTCAACAAAGCCAACTTCAATTAAGACAAAGAGTGAGCTAAAACTTCCTGAGATCTGTAGGTCATTAGTCACTTATTAGTGTCCAATTATATAAATGTTATGCAATTAATAAAATATGAAGCAGTGAATGAATTCTTGTCCACAGCTCATATGTATCAATATGCATTTTTAAATGGTGGTGATCAAATTTTACCTAAGGAATCTAAAATGGTAGGTAGCATTTCCTTTTTTTTGGATTTGAATTAATTTGATTAATCCAGGTATGCAAATTAGATTGTTATACCTTGGTTCATAGATCACTATCATCTTTTATCCATGCAGCCCTTCCTCTGCCATAGTATTCACCCATATGTTTACTAATTTTTCCTGGCAGAATTACTGTCCTCCAAATTGGCTTTCTATTGGCCCCAATACTTTTATCTTATTAAATAAAGAAGTTAGAGTACATGATATCTAAGGTCTTTTTCGGTTCAAATACTCTATGAATGAGATTAAGACCTAAAATATTTTTGACCCAGTGCCTACTAGCATATAACTGGGACTTATTAAATTGTAGTGATTACTATAACTTGTGATTATTATGATTATTAAGTTCGGTGAACTTTCACTGCCAATTCTGAATTGAGTATACTAGAAGACTGTTAGAATGCCACAGGTTTGGCAGTTCTTCTACTGGGTAGTGAAATGTCCAGTGACACTCTTCCGCCCTTGGTTAGCACCAGAATTCTCATTAACATTTTATCATTGATTCAAGAATCTCAGTCTAGAAGAGATCTCAATTTCCAGCAAAGGATGTAGGAGAAGTGAGAAGCAAACTCTCCCCAGGATAATTCCTACTTGCAGAGTTCCCTTATGTCCTTACCAGGTTCTTATTCATTCCTCCTGCTGTACTGCTTAGCTTTCTGCTCATTGCATTTCACTGAAATTTTCTTGACCTTGGCAGAGAGGCCAGACACTAGTGGGGCCTCATTATCAAGTAACATGTTGCTAAGTACAAAGCAGAGTAAAACTTGTACCTGCCTGGTTTCCTGCCTTATGGCACTTCATAGAGGGAGAGTTGAGGGTCAAATATTGCTGTGCCATTCTTTGCATCTAGAAAGCATTCAGTCACACAGGACTTAGATTTTAACTTCTTTTCCAATGTTAGTGATGGTTTTGCATTAACCACTATTATTTTACCAGTTCCTCCTCTCTTTGACTTCTGAGGTATTTTTAGTAGGGCTATTACAAGAAACAGAGCCCAACTTTGATTCAGCTACTGATCTTTATCTGTAAGCTTTCTTCTTGGCCAACAGGGCTATCCACAAAAGTAACTAGTTCATTTAGGTAGATCCCAAAGCAGAAAGAAGCATCTGCTTATTTATCAATGGGAGAGGTATGATATTTGATATAATTTTCGTTTAGGAATCCCACTTTTTGAGAATGCACTTGTAATTGATCTGGAAGGTAACTGCAAAAGTGATGGGAAATAGAAGGAATGAATCTACACTCATATATTTGATTTAACAGATTTATAGAGCGTCCAAATCTTCTTTCAAAAAGACAGAGCTGGGGCTGGCACTGTGGCATAGGAGGTTAAGCCTCTGCCTGTGGAGCCAGCATCCCACAGGTGTGCTGGTTCATATCCAGGCTGCTCCTCTGCAGATCCAGCTCTCTGCTAATGGCCTGGAAAAAGCATTGAAAGATGGCTCAAGTGCTTATGCCCCCATACCCAAGTGGAAGACACAGAAGAGGCTCCTGTCTCCTGGCTTCAGATTGGCCCAGCTCCAGCCATTGCAGCCCTTTGGGGAGTGAACCAGAGGATGAAAGACCTCTCTGTCTCTCTTTCTCTCTCTGTCTGTAATTCTGCCCCTCAAATAAATGAATGAATCCTTAAACACACACACACACACACACACACACACACACACCTAGGTATTTTTCCTTTAACTATATATACATCCAAATAGAAGATTATGCCCTTTGAGTAATCTAAAGCCTGGCTCAAATATTAGTTTACAAGGTAGAAAAGTGGTTTGCTCATTCTCTATCTTATTTTCCAATTCTTCCTCACGTTCAATGTTGGGAATGTTTGCAAAGGATGCTTGCAAAGAGTGTTAGTGGAAGGAAACGAGAAAGATACCATGGAAGAAAATTATTAATGAGTAATTTTTCCACCCCCAGGAAACAGTCTTCAGATCTTAGAAGACCAAATACCATGATTCCTCTTCATTTCATTTGAAGCCCAGGGCAGCATGGCTTTCAAAAAGAAGCACTTTGCCCTACCTTTGTAGTCCTAAACAGTAAGGCCCCAGAGTCCTGGAGAGAAATCCACAGGTCATGCTTCAAATTTAACTCGTAAAATATCTTGTGCAACGGCCACTTTCCTCTGAATCATGGGTAGACAAGATGTCCCTCCTACTTCACAGCAAATGCCCACAATTCCGAAAGAAAAGAGAACTGATTATCCCTTACGTGTGTGTTGACATTTGGATCTTGACCGAACACTTCTCATCCCATGTGAAACCATCAGCTTCTAGAGGGACAATCCAATGCCTATGTATAGATGCAGATGGTCAGGGTGGAAGTTACCCAAGATCTAATAGATTCTGAATTTTCTGGGCTCCGTAGTTGGGGAGGGACTGGCCAGAGGCAAGAGTGTACCAAGACTTTTAACCCTGAGCATTGTGCGTATGCTTTTCTACTTACAAGCAATAACAAATACTAATGGTGAACCACATTGACTCTGGAAAATTCATAGGGTCTGAATTCCACTAATCTTTTGTGTCTCCTCTATCTCCCCTTTCTCATTCTCCAGTGCCCGGTTCAACATACAAGCAGAAACAGAGGTGGTAAATCAGTAAAATAAATAAATGAATAAAATGTGTCCTTCTGCAAATGATTTAGTTCTTCTAATCCCCTACTTCATCAGTAATGCGAGGATGACGTCATTCTGTGGGTTTTGTTTACAAGATTCAATAATACAGCTCATCTCCACAGTCTGTGAAATGTCATAAAATGTTCAGCTCCAAAGTGCTAGCAGAATGTTGTTTGCAAGCATATTTAGATAACACAATCATTACTGGAAACGACAGACGTGATGGGTTAGACTATCAAATAGGCTTAACTAACGCTCAGGAAGAAAGAGAACAGGACATGGGAGGAAGGGGAGAAAAACAGGGGTGGGCGAGTTCAGGCTATAGTAAAGACTTTAAAGGCAAGTTGGCTTCATTCATGAGGACGATTTTTCTTTCTTTTACAGTAACTCACCGTTTGTGCATCAGCCCCATGCACAAGGCAGAGAGGCTGTACAGGAAAAGCTGGAAGAGAGTCCATCCTAGTTCCCTCCTGCCTTGTGCATGCAGTGAGCCTTGAAGGCGGCCGCATACTTCATCAGAAGTTTCTCTGTGGTCCTGTTTCTGTTAAAGCCTGTAGTGGTTACAGGGCTGTAACTGGAAAAGTTGGGAAACTTTTTCCCTTGGTGGGGAGAAAGGAGCCACGAAACAAATGAATGAAGTATTCCCTTGGCCCAACATCTCCATCCATTTTTGTACCAGATTTTCATAGAAACACCTTTCCTCAGTTCCCCGGCTGGAATTTTGCTCTCGCGTGGCTCTGCCTGCTATCGGATGCGCCGATTTCGAAAGTCAGCGGGCGCTGGACCTGGCTTTGGAGCCGTGGCGATTGGCGTTTGCCAGAGTCCACGCGATGTGCTGTCCTGGGTGGTAGTTCCTCCCAGGAGTAGAATGTGTAAAATAAACAGTTGCTGAAAAGCGTGAAGAATTAACGAAGTGAAAATCTCGGGTTATTTGTTGGGTAATTGACACGCCAGTGACCTCCTTAAATGCTTAGTTGTTTAAGGACGTTTAGGGAGAGGATGAATGAATCTTCTGGGCGCTTCACTCGCACCAGCGTGCCAATCTCGGTCTTTCGGAAACGGGCGGCGGAAGAATACAAATCCTGTAACGAAGAGAGGGGAAAAAAGGGGTTAAATCAAGACCCCGGAGCTCCCCTCCGTGTCATTTGAGAAGACTCGCTTGCCTCGGCCGCCCGGGACTCGGGAGATTACAGCGGGAGAACGCGGAGGCGCTAGGACCCGGCTGGCGCTTGGCCGCGGCCTCTCTCGAGAGGGCGGAGGAGGGGGATGTGGGAAAGGAGGGGTGTTGAAGGGGGCGGGGGGAGTCATTTATGCAGAGCAGGCGCTGCTGCCATTGCCACTCTCACTCCCCGCGCGCTGCTCGGTGCCGGAGAGAGCGCAGGGAGCCAGCCAGCGAGCGCTCGGAGCCCGGGCCAGCAGAGGGGGCGCCCGGCCGCTGGCTGCACTGCCCCCGCCGGCCGACTTCGCCGCTCTTGGGGGCCCAGGAAGGAGCAAGAGGCAGTCGGGGAGTCCCGGAGCCCGGCCGGAGAGACCCAACTGCGGAGGGCGCCCGCCCTGCGCCGGAGCCGAGGAGCGCCGGCTGACCGCCCCGCGGGCTGGAGAGCGGGGAGCTCTGGGTCTCCGCAGCCCCAGGGATGGTCTAGGAGCCGGCGAGAGGTCCGCTGCTTTGCTCCCTGTCGGCGCTCGCCGCCTCCTGCCGATCGCCTGGGGCTGCGAGCCGCGGGGCTGCGCGCCGGGGCGGCCCAGGCCGAAGTTAGTTGTGCGCGCCGCTCAGCGCGCAGAGCCAGCGAGCGAGCGAGCGAGGGAGAGAGGCAGCGAGGCGCCGGGACCATGGGCTGGGGGAACCTCTGTTGCTGCCCGGGACGACTGGACCTGCTGTGCGTGCTAGCGCTGCTCGGGGGCTGCCTGCTCCCGGTGTGCCGGACGCGCGTCTACACCAACCACTGGGCAGTCAAAATCTCCGGCGGCTTCGCGGAGGCCGACCGCATCGCCAGCAAGTACGGATTCCTCAACATAGGACAGGTAAGGAACGCCAGGCTGGCCGGGCCCTGGGTCCTGAAGCCGCTGGGTGCTCCTTGTCCCCTCGCGGCGCCCCCTCCCCCTCTTCCAGATGCTCCTGCAGCTGTTGCCGAACTCTCGGGCGATGCTCTCTTGCTCGTGCGCGCGCTCACATACACACACGCACACGGCCCGAAGTCGGCGGGGCTTGTGTTTTGTTTACTCGTGTTTGGCAAGCCACACGGGACAGGTAGGGTCTCTGGAAAAAAAAAAAAATCTGAGGTGACTCCGTGGCGGTATCAGACCTGGCGGGACCTTGTGGACTGCAAAGTCTGGTAGCGCTGGTGGCCTGAGGGAAAAGTCTCAGCGGGTGGGGTGAGCGCTTTTGAGGGGTGAGTGCGCCCTTGGCCCCGGCCGGCCAGGGACATCCTTTCCTGCTCCGACCTGAATGCTGCCCAGAAAGTAGTTTCCTCTTACCGAGCTGCGGGTCCACTGGGCGCCGGAGTCGCCGGAGCGCGGGGACTGGAGCTTTAGCGGAGGCGGGAAAAGGGGGGTCAGAGGGGGCGGGACCTGGTGCGAGCGCAGATTTGGGGGAGACCTCCCCGCTGCCGCGCCGGGCGCAGGTTCGACCCTCATGGGGGTGCTTCCGGCGGGGGCGGGGGGGCGGTGGGCAACTTACAAAGCGCGTAGACCGCGTTTTGCTCCTGGGAAAACGGGGAAGCTGCCCCCGGGCGGGACCGGCCCGGCGGGCCCGGGGCGGGCAGCAGAAGCGCGGGGTTTTTGTGGGGTGTCGCCCGCGGGCTTTCGGTAGAGTTACCGTGCTGAAGGGAAATGCCAGCTCACTGAGGGGATGCTGTGGGGTGATTTAGAGGTAGGACGGGTAAAGGGACTTGGCTGCCACGTTCTCTTCTCCCCAGCACCCCAGTCTCCCCCCACGTCCGTATGAGAAATGGGGGTGGAGAAGGCTGTGGAACTGTGTCCCAGAAAGCGCCCTTGCCTCCAGGGAGCTCCCCCCGGGCTGGCCGAGGAAGGGACCTTGGCCAAGCTTCAGCGAGATTCTGCCGGGGTGGGCGAAGAGGGTGAAGGGGGCGCCCTTTCCTCAAGGGACACGCACCCTGTGTGTGTGCTCTGCCAGCCAAAGCCGAGAGGAAGGAGCCAGCCGGTGCCTCTGGGGCAGGAGAGCACGGGTGGTGTCTGATGCTCTGACGCTCCCAATCCAGGAACTCGGGGAGCCCTGGGCGTTGCGGGGTGGGGGTGGGGGGCGAGGGGAGCAGCGCCCGGAGAGCTGCTGTCGCCGCGGTTAGGAGGAGCTAGGGAGCGCGGGAAGGTTCAGGTGAGCGGCAGCGCTAGGTCTCGCTCGCAGCCCGCACAGAGAAGGGAGGGCGCACTCCAGAGAAGCCGATTTTGTTGGAGCAGGAAGACAGGGGCCAGGGGCACGGAATGGATACTCTGCGGGCTACACGTCCGCCGCGGCTCCTCCCCTCCCCCGCCCTCGAGGAAGTTGCGGGACCCGCCAGATTTTGTTGCCCGCGCGCCTGTCATCTGCACACGGCTTGTTAGGCTTCTGCTGGCTTCCTTCCTTGTCTCTTGGAGAAAAACCCCGGGTCCGTTGCGGTCTTTTGATTTGGACTTAAGAGTTGAGCGCTGCACCCATCTCGGGAATGTAACCAGGAAGGCTGGCCCTGAAAGTACAGTAGTGGGGGAAATCTTCCCAGAGACTCACATCCCACATTCTTCAACAACTCCCCTATGCCAGGCAAATTTGGAAGGAGTTCCTTGAAGATATGCCTCTTTCTTAATTGCCAAACGACCCTGGCCTGTGACTTACCGCGGGACAAGAAATCAAGGCTCTTGGGGGTTGAACTCCAACAGGGCCGCCCAGAGAGACAGTGGCAAAGCCTTGATTCAGTTCTTAGGCTCTCTGTGTGAGGGTTTTCTAGGGAATCTTCGTTTCCTAAGACTCTTGATTTAATAGCTCCTGCAGCCATGATTCCTAATTGGCAGATACTTAGTTCAATCAAACCTGGACTGCATGGCCCTAGGGTGCTTTCAGGACCTGCAGTGGCAGAAGCTCCTATATCTTTCTGTATTCACTGAGTACAACTTAAATAATGCAGAATCTGGCATAGTGTGAGGGAGCAATTGTCCCCCAACCCACACTTACATAAGCAACCATTACAGTACCCTGCAACCCTGCCTTAGAGAGAAGAACCATGCCTTTTCATTTAAACAGTGATAGTAAGGAGGTTTATATCCAGATCACACCAAGTCTTGTTTATTGTGGTTTTTATAGCACAAATGAGGACAGTTTGTGAGCACAGAGGTTACAGAAGACTCCTTGAATTGATGCCATAGCCAGTGTAAAAAGATCAGCTATTCCAAGGCGTAAAGCATTTCCTCTGGAGATCAAAGGAGCATAAGCCCAGCCTAAACCTTTGGGGTGGCAAATTGAGTTCATACGTGCAGTCTCCTTGTACTGTAAGGACCAAATGTTTTTCTTATTCCTCCTTTACTGCTCTGACCTTTTAACACTGTAGACATCCTTTTGTTATTCTTTCTTTCCATCAATAAACCAGCTGTGATTGAGGGCACTAACTAATTTGCAAATGCCTCTGGAATGCTCTCCTGGTTTTAACCCATTTGGGTTTAGGGTCTCATCTCCTGTGTCACAAATTGAAACTAAAACTTGCTATTATTTCTGAAGTCGTTTACCCTCCTGGTTGCATTTTGGATATCTTGATTATCAAAATATTCTAGATCATATAGGGAATTTTCACCACAGTAAAGGTGAAGTTTTGATCATCTACTCAGAATATCAATGTAAAGTTTTGTGTAGGCTTTTAACATTTAAAGTTCCCCAGATGTAAAATTTCTGGCCAAGAGATTTCTGTAGAGAAGAATAGGTGTGCTTCTTCTGTTCATGGAATATAGAATGTAGAGGGTAACACAGGCAGCAAGGAAACAAACAGGCAAAAGCAGCATGCTTGATTTCTAGAAGGGGATTGTAATGAGAGTTTCCTTGCTGTGGTGATAGAGATAGCATTATGTTTTGATAGAGTTTACAAGATGTTTATATTTTGTGAATGGTTATGCCTTGAAATTCTGAAATGATTCCTAACCATAATCATTTTAGTAGTTTTTGTCATGTCAGCACATAGGATATTTTGCTTGGTATTAATGTTAGCTCTAGAATGCCCTGCTTCTCTTTGCCTACAAGTTCTAAGTCCAGTCCCTCTTGGTGAAACTAGTAGCAAGAGCACCTGCTGGATCGTTCCAGAAAAGCAGGTGTGCAGGCCACTGGAAGGAGGAAGGAGCCTTTGCCCTCCCTCACTAATCCTGGGCTCCAACCCTCTGAGCTAACAGTCTATTGGCTAAGGAATGGAAGTGGCATAAAGAAATAAGATTTGATATATTGTAAATTGTGGGCCTTCATTGGATTGTATCTACAAAGAAGAATTACTTTCTGTTGTTTCAATTCCAGGGGAAGGTCTCTCATGAATAGATTGCAATATGCAATAGCTGTGTTTATCACTCTGTGACTCGCTTGTAATCCTTGATTCCAAGCCTAAAATCACCAGTAGCAAAAATCGCTCTCCACACCAAGTAGCTTATCTTGACTCCCGAAGGCTAAAACCACATGTGAGCCATACTGAGGAAATATTTTACCTACAGCCCTCATGGACGGCACATGCACTTGGAAATTCTGGAGAGACCACTTGCAAGTATGTGAAAGCAGGAAAGTCACTGAACTTAATAGAGCCCCTGTTCCTTCATCTGTAAAATGATAAATCTCTAGATAATAGAGTTAACTATGCATTGCTCAGCACATAGTTAGGCTTGCCCGAAAGGTTTCTTGAATCTAAATCTGTGGAGAAAGGTTGAAATAACTGAGATCCAAACTTTTTTCAATGTGGAGAAAGGAAGACATTTTTAGAATGGAAGATCAAGAAGATGCAATGGATGATCGGGGAAATAAATTTTTGATGGCTGAGTTAGAGGAGCTTTGTAGACAGGGAAAATGATTTTCCATTTCAGCTAACAACCTGAAATAGTTTAAAAACAATTTCCAATTGGAGTCTCAACAATTATGACTGATTTCCCATGACAGTGCCCACTTTCTTTATCGACCCTTATTGTAACTCATTTGATATTATAGGACGTGCTAGCTGCAGAGAGAGAAAAGGGAAGAAAGGTATCTGAAGAATCATTATTTTATATAACAGCTTACCTGGTTGTATTATGCTAAATCATATTTGAATGTGTATTTTATCTAATTCTGGACATAGCTTGATTAAAGTTAGAAGAAATATTTTCCTAGTAGGAAGGCTGGGGAAGAACCTTGCTCAAAGATGTCCTGCTTTGCTGACTAATTTGGACCTGTGAGTAGCAGGATGCTTGAAATGTTGATTTACAGTGTGGTAGAGGCTTCTAGGTGCTTGTGGATGTCATTGGAAATAGGGGCGATGGCTGGCCTGATGGGTTGTGTGGGACTAGACTGGTCCCTGACTAAATTCTTAACTGTTTTGTAAACAGAAGAGCAAATGGATGCTGTAGTCTCTGGTTGATCCCTGTGTGATATATTTGGCTTTGCACAGGCAGCTCTTCACACCCAGGAACCTTAACCCTGACCTCTCATATGCATATTTCTCATGATGAGGTAAATGGAGGGGAACCAGGACTGGAAAAAGCAATTCGGAGTGCATGGCCTGCTGGTGGTGGGTCTGTTGCATTAACCTCATGGACAAGGAATGGCTTGTATATGGCCATTAGGGATTTTTGGAGTCTATTTGAAATGAAAAACTACATTTTTGTGAGCCCAGGGGCAGCCACATTTGCCATATCACAATCTGTCATGGGCTCCTATCCAGAGGTCCTAACCCTAAAGGTCAGCCAGAGAAGCAGGGTAGTATGCTGGGAAAATGTCCAGCAATGTCTGACTCTTTGGCTGAGAGAGGAAGTCCTGACCCAGAAATATCCCCTGGGCAGGGAGGGGTGTTTTTGTTGTCGCTTCAAGTTATGTGCTGCTGTGTCTTCCGTCACTGTTCTGCTTCAGCCTGTATTATTCAGTTAATTCAGGTTGGATTCAATGACAAAGGAGCCAACTTTGGCTTCTTGACTGGTAAGAATGTCTGCTTGTGGATGCTTATGCATCTCAAAGATGTGTCTATGCACATACCTATTTGCATATACAAGAGTGCCTCAGAAAGTTCATGGGAAATGGTTAAAGTTTATTGCAGTGCAGAGAGTTTTGAAGGTCATGCATTTTTTTATATACTCACTTATTCATTTATTCATGATGTAGTTCCATTTCCCATAAAGTTTTCAAAATATCCTCATATATGTATATATTTATCTGTTAGTTTTTATTTTTATAAAAATAAAAGTTGCATGTTGTTTAGAGTGAGGTTACTAATAGTCATGAGTTTCGACAGGTTGCATCTGTACAATCTAAGGGTCTGAAGGGGGAATAAAATGTCAGTAAACTTTTCAGTTTGTGTTAATCCTGGAAGGAAAATGGGACTAGAAAGAAAGCAAGCCCAGAAGTCAAACTGTTAGAGTGAAACTCTAGAGTCTTATATTAATCATCTTGACTTTCAGTTCCTCGTTTGTCTCATTAGAGATCATTATACCTTCTGAATCCACCTCACAAGGTTGCTGGGCAAATCAGGTGCTGTAACAGTGAAGGTAGATCCAAAGGTAAAGCAAGACACAGGGAGCAGCATTAAGTGATCTATAAGGACGCCAAAGAGATGCAGAAGCTGCTCAGAGGAAAATAAGAGAGGACTGTAGCTCCTGGGGATTTCTGTAGTGAAACAACTTGTGGTTTTTCTGTGTCTCATGATTGCCCCAGGGGATATAACTGGGCCTGAAAGGGAGAAGAGTCAGTGTAGCCCTGATTGTACTATCTCCTAACGAGCATGGCGTTAGGTGTGTTTTTCTTCTAAGAGCCTGGACTCAGGTGTGGAGCTGGGACAACTGACATAAAAATCAACCAGCAAAGGCTTCGCACCTCCTAGTTGGACATCTTTGGTTTATAAGGCATATTTAATACGGAGGTTGCAGGATGTTTTATTTAAAGAATCAAAGCATAGTCTTCGGCCGGCACCGCGGCTCACTAGGCTAATCCTCCGCCTAGCGGCGCCGGCACACCGGGTTCTAGTCCCGGTCGGGGCGCCGGATTCTGTTCCGGTTGCCCCTCTTCCAGGCCAGCTCTCTGCTGTGGCCCGGGAGTGCAGTGGAGGATGGCCCAGGTGCTTGGGCCCTGCACCCCATGGGAGACCAGGAAAAGCACCTGGCTCCTGGCTCCTGCCATCGGATCAGCGTGGTGCGCTGGCCGCAGCGCGCCGGCCGCGGTGGCCATTGGAGGGTGAACCAACGGCAAAGGAAGACCTTTCTCTCTGTCTCTCTCTCTCTCACTGTCCACTCTGCCTGTCAAAAAAAAAAAAAAAAAAAAAAAAAAAAGCATAGTCTTCTTAATTTAATTGTAACATGAGGTTGTATAGAAGAGCAGTGGGAAATAACACTTAAACCTTAGTAGGCCCACGAAAAATATAGATGATAATCTTTCAGGTGTAAATATTGAGAATGCAACTGATACTACCTAAAGGAAGCTCATAAACAAGCAGATATGAAAATGGGAATTCTTGGTTTAAACAGATCCACATGTCTTTGTGCCCAGTTCTGAAGATAGAAGTTGAACCTTTTTTGGGGTTCTGATTTGTATTTTCTTCATGGAAACACATATTCTGACCTAACCTGACATTAAATAGTGCATAAATTTGTTTTGTTGTAGAAATATTTATTTATGTGATTATGAGGATGTTGTCCTTGATCCTTCATGTGATCCATTGTAGTCTTTTCATCTGAAGAATTTTGAATTCTGAAACATCTGGATTCAAGAGTTTCAGAAAAAGTAATCGTGGGACTGACTATCCAGCTGAAAAGACAATAGTAGTGCTAACGTCAACAGTTTCTCTGTTTCTGTATATTAGCTTTATTCTCAGACAGGCACTTTCCACAGAGCAGCAAAGCTCATATGATTCATAGTATTAAAATTAACCCCTGAAAAAGATTCCAGTCAGTCCAGATCATTGAATGGGGTCCTGTCCCCCATTTAGCTCACTCACTTTGTCCACAGATACAGAAGTATAGGTCTGGTTGAGTCACATGTTCAGTCTTGAAAGGAGATCTTGACCTTTGATAGGCAGCTCACCAGTTAAAGTACTGTTCTTCAAAGGAAAGATGCTGTTGTTAGAATAGGGAGATTGGATGTGGGTTGAGAAAAAACCTGCTATAGATCAGATTATATAAAGCCTTAAAGGCCAAGGCTAGGGAGTTTCACTATTATCACACAGGGTAAAAAGTTTTACAAGAGGTCTTCAAAAAGTTCATGGATGCTGTGTATTGTGAAAAAATTGTTCATGGATTTCACAATTTTCTGTACCAAAATAAATTTACCTATTAATTCAGTTTTTCTACAAACTTTTTGAAGTACCTACATATTCATGATCCTTCAGAAGGAGAGACAGCAGCCTACTGATTTAACAAACGTGAGAATCTACCGGGTCACTTATAGTTCCTAAGTCATTCTGTGTTCTTAAGAAGCCAGGACCCAGGGCCAGTGTTGTGGCACAGCAGGTTAAAGCCCTGGCCTGAGACGCCAGCATCCCATATGGGCACCAGTTCTAGTCCTGGCTGCTCCTCTTCTGATCCAGCTCTCTGCTGTGGCCTAGATAGCAGAAGATGGCCCAAATTCTTGTAACCCTGCACCTGCGTGGGAGACCCGGAAGAATCTCCTGGCTCCTGGCTTCGGATCGGCACAGCTCTGGCTATTGCGGCCCTCTGGGGAGTGAACCAGCGGATGGAAGACCTTTGTCTCTACCTCTCTCTGTAACTCTGTCTTTCAAATAAATAAAATAAATCTTAAAAAAAAAAAAAAAAGAAGTCAGAGCCTTTGTAACCACAACTATCATCCAGTGAGACAAATGGTAATGTAGTCCTGGGCACCGAAGTGTGATTCCTCATGTCAGGGGGAAGTCTGCTGATAGCAGCAGCATACTCAACTGGAAGGGGCAGGGAGATTATTGTGTTTGTAAATCTTAGAGGTAATGAAAACAGAAACTGTAACAGTGAGAAGATTTGGATTTTTATGGAGGTGTATTCAAAAGGTCTTGGTAACCACATGGAATTGGGAAATGAGGAAGGAGGCAAAGATAGCTGCAAATTTTTAACCTTGTGACCATGAGAATGATGAGCTCATTTGAAGAATTTGGACAGTCTTCAGGAACATTTTTAAGAACAAAAAGATAGGCTTAGCATTAAATTTTGTTTTTAATTTTTTATGATATAATCTTAAAGTCTATATGATGTTTTGATATATATATTAAAAAAACTACCATAGATAATCAAATTAGCATAGTACCCCCTTCCCTTATGTGGTAAGGAGCACCTAAAATCTAGTCTCTTAGTAAATTTCAATAAACACAATACTTACATTAGATCTCTAGATGAACTCATACATCATTGTGAATTTGTCATCTTTGATCTGCATCTCCCTGTTTCTTCTCCTTTACCACCCATCATAACCATGATTCTACCCTCTTCTGCATAGGAGACTTTTTTTCCAGACTCTACATATAAGTGAGATAATCAGCATTTGTTGGTTGATAGAAGGACGTGAAGACAGGAATGTCTGGTAGATGGAAGAGAATTGAAATCAGGAAAGAAGAAAAGATTCCACCGCCTCAATGTCTATGTAGCTACGTAAATGCATAAGATTGCTAAGAGGTGAAGCATGAAGAGAGAGGGGGCAGAGACTAGAAGACACAGGGCTGTCTCCATGTATGGAGGAAGGACGGAAGAAAGAAGGGCAAGAGGGAAGGGAATAAGGAAGGAAACAGGAGACAGGAAGAAGCCGTTCAAGAGTCGTGGGGTTTAAGGATGCCCCCATTAGAGCGTGTGCAATAGTCAGAAGTGCCGTAGGCAGAGTCCAGAAGGAAGAGATGAGTAACTGGTATGTTCTCAGCACCAATACTTGTTTGTTTAGTGAGTGGAAGTTGGGTTGTAGGACAGTAGAGAAAGTTTTTTACTGTGCATCTGTTTCTCTTACTTACTGTCTCTCCACATTCTCTCCTGCCATTTCTTTTTTTTTTTTAATTAAAAAAATTTTTTTTGACAGGCAAAGTTAGATGGTGAGAGAGAGAGAGAGACAGAGAGAAAGGTCTTCCTTCCGATGATTCACCCCCCAGATGGCTGCTATGGCCGACGCGCTGAGCCGATCCTAAGCCAGGAGCCAGGTGCTTCCTCCTGGTCTCCCGTGCGGGTGCAGGTCCCAAGCACTTGGGCCATCCTCCACTGCCTTCCCGGGCCACAGCAGAGAGCTGGACTGGAAGGGGAGCAACTGGGACAGAACTGGCGCCCCAACCGGGACTAGATCCTGGGGTGCTGGCACCGCAGGCGGAGGATTAGCCTAGTGAGCGGTGGCGCTGGCCACTCCTGTCATTTCTTTCCTGACAATGTCCTAGCATAGTTAGAATTCAAAGGTCTAGAGTTAAAAGAGTTTGAATCTTAACATTACTGGGGGACCTGAGGCAAGCATCTTAAAGCTTTCTGTGCCTCAGTTTCTTCATGTGTAAAAAGGATATATTTAGAGCATTTCCTTGTTGGGGGATTGGTTAAAAAGTAGTTGGAATAGTACCTGGCATGTACTATATACTCAGTAAATCTCAACTATTATATATCTTGTTTGGTTACTTAAATTTTTAAACCTGTAATCATTTCAGCCCTGTTTTTCACATTCCCTTTGCCTTGCAGACATGTCCAATATGCTCAGAAAAATGCTAGGTCACGTGCACGCATGTCCTTCCAGGAGCTGGCGAGCTTCTTGAGAGCAGGGCAGTGTCACATTCATGTTTGTACCCCAGTGCCTGGAGCATTGTGCGGCACAGCAGAAGCACAGTGGGCACTTGGAGCAGCAGGAGGCATAGAGGGCTTCTGGGGACAGGAGTAGGTTCGGAAAGGAGGAGGAAGATTAGTACCTCTGAGACTACAGAGGAGTGACAGGTGAGTGAGAGTCTTGAGGAATCCATGCTGGGAAGAAAGGAAGGGCGCACATGTGTAGAATAGCCTTGATCTTCTGTCACTTGAGAGGTGAAGGCAGAGAAAGGGGCTTGTAAAATTGATGTCTGGGTGCTCCAGTGTTCTGGAACACTTTTAGGAAGTTCTGATAAAAATCAATGACTGATCACTATAAAAAAATTGTCAAAGAGCAATGAGTTATTTGTAGCCTATACTCAGCGCTTGCTTAGGAGGCAATGATTAAATGAATGAGTGAATAGTTGAACTATTTTCTTAATGATTCTGTATTGTGCTTTTCTCATGAATTTTCACGAGATTAGAAAAGGACAAAATAGGGAGTTTGAATTTATCAGGCTTAGAAGGAAGGCAAAAAGAGATACTGTGGGTGGGAGCCAAACAGTTCTTGAATATCTTTGAAATGATTGGCCACAATGTCGAAGCTATGTGGGAGGAGGTAGGACCAAAGGAATAGGGTGAGTGGCAAGCTTTAAGTTAAAAAAAAAAAAAAAAAAAAAAGGTTGACCAGTTCTTTAAGAATGGCAAGAGTGAAAATATTAGAACCATCCTGAGGATTTTGCTTTGTTATGTTTGTTTTTGTAAGCTACTGTTTAGAGCTGTTTTATTTGATGATAAGGTCAAAGATGTGGACATGCAGGTGGGCTGACCAAATGGGGAACAGGTGAAGGCTTGAAAGGAGTCAAGAATCTAAGACTGGGGTCTTGGACAGGTTATTAGTGTGAATAACATTATGGGACCAAGTAATTTGTACTAGTGTACCTACTGGGAAGAGAAACATGAAGTTTGTCCTATATTTCAATTCTCCTTGGATAGATGTAGGTATTATCTCTACTTTACACATCTGTGTGCTTTTATTTGCACTGCATGTCCTGTACCAACTTAAGGGATAGTGACAGACACATGGGTGATTGCTTTAAACTCCCAAATGTGTCTTCTCATATTTGATTTAAAAACTGGAGATTGTATTGAGCACTGAATATAGAGGGAACAGTGCAAACAGAGAATATAAAACCAGAAATAATATTTAAGGATGATTCAGAAGTGTTGTCTACCTTGTCACATTTGGAATTTACTTCCAGCTTAGCTTGTCACATAGCCTGCTTTCTATCCCTGTATTGTAACAGATAATTATAACTATAATTTATTCACATGTCATGTATTCTGCCCTTTACATACATATTTTATATAGTACAACAAAGCTTTGTTCTGAATCTATATTTTATGTATTCTTACTCTAAACTTTATTGCATCATAAGAATTTGGATATGTTTTTGAATGTAGGTTTTTAAAATTACTTATGTATTCCTCTGTAAACAATATATAATATTTTCAGATTGCTCTATATAATAATAGATTGATTTTTGTGTGCATTTATATGTTAATTTTATTGTTAATTTAGGGTTAGCCTCACAAAAGAAACATTGAGTTTCTATTTTAATCTTCTGTGTGTTATCTAAGAGGTTAATTCTGTCTTGAGAAAATTACATTTATGATACCATGCCAGCTTTGAAACTAGTTAAGCTTTACTAAAAGCTAGTCTTTCCTTGATGCCTTTCCTAGTGAGACAAACTATTTAGATGTGTGTGTGTGTGTGTGTGTGTGTATTTTAAGAGCTGATATTTTTGTAATAAATTTCAAAGTGATATTTTCCTATACTGAGAAGCTTTCATAGTAGTAAAAATATACTCATTCTCACCATATTGATATTCCCAAGTTTGTATCTTGTTTTTTATTTTTTTTAAATAAAGATTTTTATTTATTTTATTTGAGAGGTAGATTTTCAAACAGTGAGAGGGAGAGACAGAGAGAAAGGTCTTCTATCTATTGGTTTACTCCCCAAATGGCCACAATAGCTGGAGCTGCGCCAATCCAAAGCCAGGAGCCATGAGCTTCTTCCAGGTCTCCCACGTGGGTGCAGGGGCCCAAGGACTTGGGCCATCTTGTACTGCTTTCCCAGGCCACAGCAGAGAGCTGGATTGGGAGAAGAGCAGATGGGACTAGAACTGGCGCCCATATGGGATGCCAGCACCGCAGGCAGAGGATTAACCTATTATGCCACCTTGCTAGCCCCTGTATCTTGTTTTCTGTACTTAAAGTTCCTCAACCAAAATAAAGGTTTGTGATGGTCACTACTTTGAGTATTGCACAGGGGGAAGAGATAATTCCAGGCCTTTAATTTTATAAACAATTACCCATAACTAGAAGTTTAGAAGGATACTAGTTACTCATCTTGGGCCTATTCTAGTTGCATTCAACTAATATGTTTGTGAGAGGATCCCATTCATCAATTCTAAAGTTTCTAAAGAGAAAACTAAATTGCAGCCCACTTAAAATTTATTAAAGGTTAGCTTCCAGCAAAGACCTGTTTTTCTTTCTTTATTTCTTTTATTTTTTTCTTGTGTGTGTTTAATTTTTTTTTTTTTTTTTTTTTTACCTTGGGGCTTCTTTCTACTTGGTTAGCTTTCATGAATCAGTTTAACAAATGCTGTATTTCCTGACTCATCACAGGAGGGTATCAGTGCTTCTGGGCTGGTTGAACACTCTTGGGAACCAATGAAGGGAACTCAGGCTGAAAACAGGTGACTTGAGTCACCCTTCTAGGTCCTGTCCTGCCACTGTCTATCACATGCTTATGAGCTGGTTACAAGTCTTTATCCTGAAGGATTAGTTCTTTTCATTGTTTTACTTAAAAAGTTATTAAAGTGCAGCATCAAGAAACTGAAGATAGCCCAATAGGAGAAAATATTTGTAAATCATATTGATGGAGGACTTGTATATAAAATATATATAAAAAACACCTCTTACACTCAGTAATAAAAAAGAAAATTGCTCACTTGAAAATGAGTACAAATGATTTGAATAGATATTTCTCTAGAGAAGATAAGTAAATGATTGATAAGCACATCAAAAGATGTTTAACATCCTTAGTCATCAGGGAGATGTAAGTCAAAACCTTAATGAGATACTAGTTTATACTCAGTAAGATACCTACAATCAAAAGACAAATAATCACAATAATTAATGAGGATGTAGAGAAATTGGAGCCGTCCTACACTGCTGATGAGAATGTAAAATGATGTGACCACTTTGGAAAATAGCCCAACATTTCTCAAAAGCCTAAACACAGACCTATGATATGACCCAGTAATTCCACTTTAAGAGAAATTAAATCATTTATTTGTCCACATAAAAACTTGTCAACAAATGTTCAAGACAGCAGTGTTCATACTTGCCAAAAAGTAGAGACAAACTATCAACTGAGGAATATATAAACATGGAACATTATTTCACAATAAAAATGAAGTTCTGATACATGCTGCAATGTGAATGAACCTTGAAAATTATGAGCTAGGTGAAAGGAGCTAGTCACAAAAGGCCATATGTTGTAACATTCTGTTTATAGGAAATGCAGAAAACTGGCAAATCTAAAAAGAGTGGAAGTAGATTAGTAGTTACCTGAGGCTGGAAGGATTGGTGGAGGCTGCGGAGTGACTGGTAATAGGTGTGGGATTGCTTTTGGGGAAGATGAAAATGTTCTAAAATGGAGTATAGTGAGTGTTGCAAAACTTTGTGAATATGCTAAAAATCATTGAGTAGTATAATTTAAATGGATGAATTGTGTGGTATGTGAATTATATTTTAATAAAGCTAATACAAATAGTTATTGAGTACCTCTATTTGTCAACCATTCTGATAGACACCAACATTTGCTCAAACAGAAGTTGTATTTTAGTGGGAGGTGATAAGCCTTCATGAAATGAGTAAGATAATTTCAAATGATCCCAAGTGCTGTTGGAAAACAAAATGTAGTAGTGGACTAATAAAGAGTGACGAAGGGTGACAGAACTCCTTTAAATACGTTTGTCAGGGAGGCTCTTTGAGGAGGATGCACTTGAGCAGGTTCCTGAATGTTAACGAAGAGCCAGCTACGTGGTGGTCTGGGGTAGAATGAGGCCTCTGCAGAGGAGATGGCAAATGCAGAGGCCCCTGTGGAAGAGAAGGTTGCTGGTGGAAAGGGAAGCAAGGGAGAAGAGGTCAAGTTTAAGGTTGTGGAGAATGCTCTAAAAAGCAATTTTGGTGATGTTATTTCTTTGTATGTAAGCTACCAGTAGTTCCCAATTGCCTATTGGATTCAAGCAAATTCCTTCTCTAGGCTTTAAAGGCCTGTGTCTACTTGTCTCTGAACTATTTTTACCATTATCTGTTCTACTCTGACCCTTAAAAAGTCAAACTGAATTTCTTTTTTTTAATTAAAAAAAAATTTTTTTTGACAGGCAGAGTTAGACAGTGAGAGAGAGAGAGAGAGAGAGAGAGAGAGAGACACCCCCAAGTGGCTGCTACGGCCGGTGCATTGCGGCCAGCGCGCTGCGCTGATCCGAAGCCAGGTGCTTCCACCTGGTCTCCCATGCAGGTGCAGGGCCCAAGCACTTGGGCCATCCTCACTGCCTTCCTGGGCCACAGCAGAGAGCTGGGCTGGAAGAGGAGCAACCGGGACAGAATCCGGCGCCCTGACCGGGGCTAGAACCCGGTGTGCCGGCGCCACAGGCGGAGGATTAGCCTAGTGAGCCGCGGCGCCGGCCCAAACTGAATTTCTAATTGTTCCCCAGATACTGTGCTGCCCAGTGCTTTGGTGTATCTGTACACACTCTCTCCATTTGGAATATTCACTTGATTCATGACATTTCTGGAAATTTCATCTCTTCTTGAAGCCATATCCCAAATGTCATCTCATTTCCTCTTCCTTGCTCTGGAAGTATAGATAAAATATAAGTAGAGATACAATTGTCCTAATTTTTCAACTTATTGACTCCCATGGTAGTTTGCCCAAAATTCTCTTGGGGAATTTAGCATACTTTTCTTCCTTTCCCCCTTATGAGGGACTATATTATTACTCTGTAGCATGCAGCATGGTGTCTTGCTCTATGCAAGTAAACATTAAATACTGATTGACTTCTAAAGTATTTTAGACATGCAAAATAAATCTGAACATGGAAGAAAAATTACAAGAGTCACTAGGGAAGGCTAGCAGTGCACACTGTGTTCTGAAAGGAGCATAGTAAGTAACAGTGATCTGACAAGTCCATTTTGTGTGGACTGTATAAAATCCAGGCATCCCAGGAGTAGCCTGATGCTTATCTTTTAGTGATTCAGACCTTGGCGTTGTTAGCTAAGTCATTCTTTCTGATTTTGACTTCCATGAGCATTCTTAGTGTAAGAATCAGAGTACAGAGTGTGACGGCATCTGCCCTGAGAGCCAAGTCTCAGACTTCCTAAGACCAGGATTGCTTCTCCATGGATCCCAGTAACCCCAAGGGCTGTGCTGAATGTGATCATCTCCCTGGGGGTACCGGGGTAGATCTTGTGTTGATCAGAGCAGTGGAAAAAACAGCACAGGGTTCCTCCAATGAGGCAACTGGTCAATAGTGAGAAATGGCTTCAGATAGCAAATTTTACTGTTTGTGTAGAAGCAGTGGGAGTAGCAACAAATAATCAGATACCATATACTTGAAGGATCCTAAAGTTCTGTGTAAAACAATCAGGAGAATCTTGTGATTGTCAGCGTCTCATAGCAGGCCCTACCTGGATTGGGCATTTTGAGGGCCAAAATTCTGGAATAAAATCTGCATCAGAGGAAAGATTGCAGACTCCAGAACAAACAGGCATAAATTAAGCTTTGAAGCTTACTCCTTAAGGAGTGTCTTCAGAAATATCCTTGGAGATAGGAAACAAACTCAGGACAAATAGAACAAATATTCATTGGGAGTTAACTCCCTTTAAATAAAAGGAACGTTCTCTTGATTGGGTGACGTAGCTAGAAGCCAGACTCTCCATGGGGTTTCCTCATGTGACCTCTGCACCTTACCATCTCCAAGCCTCACATGGCCCAGCCTTCAGGCTTGGGGAGATGAAAGGAAGGATGAGTTAAATTTTCTGGGTTTGATGAAAGAAAGATGGGGTATATTTTTTGACAGCAGAACTGTTCCATTTTGTGATGGGCCTACTGAGGCCAAGGCCTTTGTTACTTCATTTGGACTGTTACATAAGTCCTGTCTTATCCTCATTTTTTCCCTCTTTCCTCTGCTCAAAAATACTTCTTTCTCCTCTCCTGCTCCTTTTCCAGTGTTCTAAACAACATTAAACTTAATTATGTTGACATCCTTTGCATTTGAACTGTCATGTATTACTTTTCTGCTTATTCTCATCACTCTCATTGCCTGGACATCTTCATGTTCAAATCTCACTCATTGTGCAAAGCTGTTCTCAGATGTCACTTTCTCATATCAAATTTACTGTGGCTAAAGCCTCCTTTGTTTAATATCTCACTGAACATTGTATACTTTTTATTGTCATCTGATATTTTAGTATTATATGCAGTTTAGACAGATAGATAGCTATCTTCTATTTTATCTGCTAGATAGTAATCCCCTTAAAGACAGGGTTTCTGTCTCCAGCCTTGTATCCTACATGGAACATCAAAGAGTGCTGTGTAGTTAAAATGCTCTCAGAAACATATTCTGAAGTGGATAAATGGCTGGGAGTAAAAAGAGGTTGAACATGTAAACAGAGTTCTGTGCACTGAATATTTATGGATCTCTTCCTGGCTGTGTGATAAGACTGAATTTCCCTATATTGGTGCAAAGTGTGGCTAAGAGACTCTTGTGGCCGGTGAAATGTGAGAAGGGACATGCCCCTTCAGTAGCAGTCAGTGAATGATTTGTGGTGATTTGTATCTGCCTGGGTGACTGGCAAAGCTCCAGGTGGTGGATTCTGCATTAGTCTGGGTCCTTGAGGGATCCGATAAACGGTACTCTCAGCCAATGCTCTGTGGGCATAGGATTTGAATCATAGTCACTGAGGTTCAGGGATTCATTTGTTATCACAGTGGGACCTTTCTCATCCTGGCTAATACAAAAGTTCACTCTCAATTGTTTTCTCCTTGCCTTGCACAGTAGGGACTAAGAGATGTGATGGCAGGAACAGAAAAGATTATAGGATGCTCTGGATGAGAATCCAGTGACTTAAAGGAAGACCCCAGTGATCTCCAGTGCACATTGTGCTTATTATTCAATTGCTAATTTTGTGTAGCCAACAAAAATGAAAAACCAGGAGCCAGATACTATTTGCAGATGTGTACAGGTGATTATGCTGTGTAGAGGAGATCTGCATTTCCTGAAATACACCTTGACTGTCCAAGGCCTTGACTGCCCTCAGCATTGCTTCTCTGTCCTCATGATACACACAGGCCTCCCCAGTTCTTTGGGTGAGACTTGTTCCATGAGTTCAGATAGGCCTGTTAATGACTGATAAGCCTCTTTAGAAAATTCTGGATTGATTTTTGCTTTTCCAGGAAGAGTGCATCTTACTATGTGGCAAGTTGTCTTTTATTTCTCCCCATCAAATGAAAACAACATATAACTTTGGTACTTCAAAAGATTGATAGAGAGCCCTCTTTCTGCTTTACCAATAGCACTTCCTTGTGCCTTCTCTGAGGGCCATATTGTGCTTTCAGAATTACAGCACTCACTGCTGCAGAACCCACTTAAATTTGCCACCCTGTTCCAGTGGACATCATGCGTTGATAGTCAACAGGCTTCACAACATGTGGGTGTCTGTGCACTCACTGATTCATGTGATGTGGCCACAGTGGGGGATACTTATCCGTTTCTTTCACTTGTGAGTTTTCCCTTTGCCATTATTCTGTCCTTCTACATTCATTGCAAATGTATTAGAATATCCATACTCTGCTGAGCACTATACTAAGCCCTGGAAATGTAGCGGTGTACTAGACATACATACTTACATTCCTATACTTACAGGAGTGTATTAACTTGCTTCAAATTAAGTCGTCCAGAAATCAGTGCCTTACCACCACAATCATTTTTGCATATGAGGCTGTTACTTGACTGGTAGGTTCTTCAGTCAACGGTGAGATAACTGGGGCCTGGCTGGTATTGAATAGCCTCACTTGCATCCCCATAGGTTGTCCTGGCTGAGGTTATGAGGAGGGGGTAGTTTGTCATGGATCTCACCATCTCTCAAATTAGCACAGACTTCTTCCCTTAGTGATGAGAGGTGTCCCAGCAGCCAGAGAGAGAGAACCTTAGTGTTTAAGTCCTTTTCACATTTCTGCTTGTGTCTTATTTGTGAACATTTCATAGATCAAAACAAAGTCACGTGACCAAACCCAGCTGTTTATCTGTTAAGAGAGGATTCAGGGAATTTGTGACCATATTTTTTAACCTACCACAGGGAGGCTGCTAATAATCCAAATGAATAGGAAACAAAATGCATGTCAGATGGTGATAAGGGCTACAGTAGGAAAAAGGGAAGGGGAAAAAAAGAGTAAACAGCAAAGCAGGAAAGACTAGAACAAGGGATGTCTGGAATTTTCTTTTTCAGATGTAAACAGGGTGGCTACGTGTAAGTCCTCATGTGAAGAGGGTGTTATGAGCAAATAGCTGACAACAATAAGGGACAGGAATGAGACTTATCTGGAGGGAGCACGTGGCAGGAAAGGGAACAGCATGCCCTGGGCAGGAGAGACCCTGGTATGTTGAAGTAGCAGGAAGACCAGTGATGCTGAGTGAGCAAGGGTGGTAGAAGATGGTGCTGAGAGGGAACTGGGGTTGAGGACTTGGTGATAGTTGGAGGTGTGGGTTAGGTCCCAGGCCTGATAGTTGGAGGTGTGGGTTAGGTCCCAGGCCTTATGTTGGTGATTTTTGCATTCAAGTCACCTGTGGATCTTGTTAAAATGGAGAATCTGATTCAGAAGAACTGGAATGGATCTGGACATTCAGTATTCTAATAAACTCAGGTGGTACCCCTGATGCTGGTGGTCCTGGGACCATACTTTTGAGAAACAAGTGCACAGCTCTTGACAGGCCTTGTCCAGTAGTATTTTCTGGGAGTGATGAAGGAGGCTATTAGGGCAGGGTATATATGTGAACTATTCTGTGATTCCTGTCAAAAGGTGATTGTTTATGGACTGTTTAAACGATATAGGTGGACGATGGTAATATCATCAGTCTAATACAGAGAACACACATGGTCTGCTTGTACCTTACCATAGCTTCAGTCATCTGTATGTCCTTGCTTAGAGAGCTATGTCCTTCTACTCTTTTGGTGAACAGCAAAGAGACCTAGCTCTGGACACCTCCTCACCCCAGTTTCATAACCGATCCATTCTAGAACAAACCTGCCCTGTCTTCTCTTAGTC
Organism: Oryctolagus cuniculus; assembly: GCF_964237555.1. Lineage (NCBI taxonomy): Eukaryota > Metazoa > Chordata > Mammalia > Lagomorpha > Leporidae > Oryctolagus > Oryctolagus cuniculus. The sequence goes on along the minus strand of NC_091432.1, from coordinate 154,360,571 downwards.
ACTCAAATCCTGATTGGAGCTCTCCTCTTAGTCACTCAAATCCTGATTGGAGCTCTTCTTAGCCCTGATTCTCAGCAGCTGACTTGAGTGGCTTTCAGTCATGTAGACACCTTCAGAGAGTCTGATTAACAGGGCTTTGGTGAGGCCTCAGGTATGCAGCCAGGGCTGAGAACAGCTCTGTTATCGTTTTCCATTGCTGCCTCGTGTATCCACTGTTCCCAGGGAGATCAGTGCTTCTCTTTGCTTGAGGAGTCTGCTCTCCCTCCAACCACTCTGGTCTCATTCTTCTTTATTTTCCTCCCATCAAAACACATATATCATTAGCTCATTTCTAACCCTATTTTATTTGAAACCACAGTAGTTCAATTTTGCTAAATTATGGTTCTTTTCCATTTGAAGTAGAGGATGATCTTTGCATATCTACAAATATGCAAATATTAAGTATTCGTTGATGTTTAGTGTAATGGGTTTATGCCTTTTTGTGCAATTGATACTGAAAAGTCCTGTCCACATAACAAATCTCTAGGCAAATATCAGGATTTCACCCAGGAAACAGGGTTCTGGGAACTTAGACTTGGTGATTACTTGGCTCCAGATTGTATATTTATGATAACTCTCAATGAGCTCATAAATACTTTTGTGCCCTGGCAGGACCAAAATACAGTATTCATTTGGAAACTTCCATCTCCTATCTCATTACCACATCTCATTATTCATAGTACACTAGGAACCAATATGTAATATGCAATGCACAGTCCATAACTGTCTGGTGAATAGCACAGTTGTAATTTGGTGTTACAAGTAAACATTTAGAAATAAATAAGCACATATTTTTGGCATTTTTTTTATTTGGTAATATACAAGAAACCTCAAAATATATTTATAGAAGTGGCCTGGGTTGTGTCTTGACCTCTGAGAGATCCTTCCGGAAGCCCTGTGTGATTCCTAGGAGAATGTGTCCTTTACCTTATAATCCACTATATATGTATATAAGTCTTATTTGTTCTTAAATGACTTTTGTTTTCTAATCAGAGGAGGAAATGAAGAAAAATGAAGGACAGTGCAAAATATTATCTACAAATTGTGTCACAAATTCGCTGTATCATCACGTCCCTGGAATGACTTGTCTGTGCATCATTAACTTGTAACAGACTTAAACTAATTATTAACTCAACCAGATGGATTTAGTTGTGTGTTATCACAAAAGGCTCTGAGATGTGAGAGCATGATGAAGTTCCATAAAATTTATTACTTGAATCTTGCTGGATCCAGCATTCCATGAGGCATTGCCTTTTGCTCCCACATCACCCCAACATCATTGCATTGTATTTAGTTATTACTGTTGGGAAGAAACTGTGTGTGTGTGTGTTTGTGTGTGTGTGTATTAATTAGTGGTAGTTGATTGTCTTGAAAGAAATGTCACTTCCATTCTTTAAAAGAACCCTAATTTTTTTTTTTTTTTTTTGACAGGCAGAGTGGACAGTGAGAGAGAGACAGAGAGAAAGGTCTTCCTTTTGCCGCTGGTTCACCCTCCAATGGCCGCCGCGGCCGGCGCGCTGCGGCCGGCGCACCACGCTGATCCGATGGCAGGAGCCAGGAGCCAGGTGCTTTTCCTGGTCTCCCATGGGGTGCAGGGCCCAAGCACCTGGGCCATCCTCCACTGCACTCCCTGGCCACAGCAGAGAGCTGGCCCTGGAAGAGGGGCAACCGGGACAGAATCCGGCGCCCCGACCGGGACTAGAACCCGGTGTGCCGGCGCCGCTAGGCGGAGGATTAGCCTAGTGAGCCGCGGCGCCGGCCCAAAAGAACCCTAATATTAACCTTCTAAAATATAAATGCCTATTAGATATCTAGATCTGTTGGGTTTTGGGGTTGGAGGCAATGATGTTACCCAGTTCTTTCATTATAAAAATGAAGAGACTGAAGTTCTAAAGGAGGTATGGGTAGAACTCTGAATTGATACCTAGCAGACTAAGTTTCTGTATCCTCAAATGATGATTATGAAAATGACTCCTGAGAGTTAATTTATTAATAATATACAGAAGCTTCCCTAGTTATTTTTATCCTTTGTAGGGTATATTAGGGGGTTTCAAAAATTTTATGGAAAAAGTATATTATGAAAACAATTATGGAGCCGGTGCTGTGGCACAGTGGGTTAATGCCTTGGCCCGAAGTGCTGGCATCCCAAGTGGGTGCTGGTTTGAGACCTGGCTGCTCCACTTCCGATCCAGCTCTCTGCTATGGCCTGGGAAAGCAGTAGAAGATGGCCCACGTCCTTGGGCCCCTGCACCCACATGGGAGACCTGGAAGAAACTCCTGGCTCCTGGCTTCGGATCAGCGCAGCTGCAGCCATTGCAGTCAATTGAGGAGTGAACCATCGGATAGAAGACCTCTCTCTCTATGCCTCTCCTCTCTCTATGTAACTCTTTCAAATAAATAAATAAATCTTTAAAAAAAAGTAAACAGTTATGCATGGATTTCAACATTTTGGCACCAAAATATGCATCTTTTAATTCCATTTACCATTTGTTTAAATTATACACATTACTTTAAAAAAAACAGATTTATTTTATTTATTTGAAAGGCAAAGCACAAAGAGAGACAAGAGAAAGATCTTCCATGTGCTGGTTTACTCCCCAACTGGCTGTAAGAAATGGTGCTGGGCCAGGCTGAAGCTGAGAGCCCAGAAATCAATATGGGCCTTTCATATGGGTGTAAGGGACCCAAATACATGGACCATCATTCACTACCTTCCCACATGCATTACTAGGAGCTGGGTTGGAAGCAGAGCAAAGGGAACTCAAGCTAGTGGTATCATGTGGGATACAGCATTGCAGGCAGCACTTAACCTCCTGTGGCACAACAGTGGCACCCTCACACATTTTTTAAGCTAATGATTGCTAGTAACTTTTGTATTTATTATATTTCTTTAGGGGGTGTGTGTGTGGGTGTATGTATGTGTGTGATATTGATCAAAGGAATTTTCATGTATAGTATGTGACACAATGGCAAATAACTTGATTATAGAGGCAATATTTATCCCTAGTTCTGTGAAAACCTGATTTTTATACTTCTTTCATTAAACTGCCTTGATAGGATATGAGAGATACTTTCTCCTGGCTTTGATATAACAAAAGGTCTGAAGAATAGTTTACATTTCTATCATGACAAATATTTGGTATTAATGGTTAAAGCCATTGCACATCTTGGTTGGCTCTTTGGAACCAGAGAACTCTTCACTGGGGCAAGTCAGAAGGCTCATCTTGAGTAAGATGGGCAGAGTTATCACATTTGCAAGTAAGACAAGACCAAGTGATAATGGGAATGCCTTTATCCATAGTTGCATGCCCAGGGCCAGCAAGCTAAGCTTGGCTTTCTTTGTCTAATCATGACTGTACTATGTGGTTTATAAAACAGCTTGGTGAGGGACAACTTGCTGCATTCATCATGTTGAGCAGTGTAACTTTGGTTTATAAGGCTGTGCAGGTTATGTGGTAACTAAAATAAAAAAAAGACACATATCAGCATATTTAATACAGTTACTGTAAGAATTCAAATTAATCTGACACATTTGAACTGGGAGTAGGAGCCTCTGGCTGCCTGAACCATTCTCCACCCTGGGTTTTTATCACTCAGTTTACTGGGTCTTTAAACCTATTTCATAACTTAAGCTACAGAATGTTGGCATGTTAGAACTAAGAAGAAGGAAAACTTTGGAAGTCCTGCTGTTCCACTAAATTACCTGCATCTCTTAGAACAATGAAATTGTAGCAATCAGGAGATACTCAATGTATGGAATAATAAAATAAGTCATGGATTACTTTTCAGTTCTGTAGAAGTCTGAGATGGATGCTTACTATATATTAAAAGCATTTTCTTTTTATACATTTATCCAAATATGAGATATTTCCTCAGATAAGTGTATGTCTTCAGATACTGCAAAACTATGTAAACATTGCAATGATTCTTTTGGTAAAACACAGTATTGGGTTTATCTTTTATGTCAACAATAAGTACTTTGGGATGATAGAAGTGAGATACTTAAACAGCTCAATCTACTGTGTGAAGTACATTTTCTTAAACATCACTTCCAACTTTCTATTTTATGGGTATGAACATTTACTAGAAGACATAGTGGTTATTTAAACTCTCTTTTTGGGGTTTATTTGACATATATTTAAGACCAAGAAAGCCATGGAGATAAAAGCCAGTGAACTTTTTATGTTAGAAAAAAAATTAAATCTTGGCACTTTATCTAGGCTCAGGAATTATTGAGATAAAGAAGTTAATTCTAAAGTTAGGTTGGAGTTGAAACTTTGATAAAAATTGAAAATATGACTGTAAGCATAAATTATTATATTCTTTACCCTATATAGGTTTAGTCTATATAATTGCAAAAGTAGCACTGAAGTTGGTATCAGAAAAATCTTGTTTTGATCAGTTGCTACTAGTGTAAACTTGAGTAAATCTCTGAATTTAGCTGAATCTCTGGAAAACAGAGACATAATCCTTAACTTATTTTACAGTATTTGTATATTCATTCTATATATGTTTATTGGGTAACCACTATGTACCAGGCACTGAAATAGGTACAGGCAATACAAATGTATTTGGAAAGTTGGTACAGAATTAAACTGTTTGATTAGATGGAGAGTAACTGGGAAAGGCTGCTTAGAAATAGGTCAAAGAGGACTTCTGAGAAATTGATATTTGAGCTAAGATCTAAAAAGTGAGATGGAATTAGAAAGTGGGAGATTGAAAAAAATGGGGAATTGCAGGCCAATGGAGCAGCAAGAACAAAAGTCTCGAGGCTAGAAAGGAGGCCAGTGGATTAGGAGCATAGCACGTGAGGGAAAGTGGAGGTGTTAGGAGATGGTATTGGAAAGGTCAATGAGAGCAGACCTGCTCTCATTATGGACCACATAAAGGCACTTTTTTTTTTTTTTTTTTTTTGACAGGCAGAGTGGATAGTGAGAGAGACAGAGAGAAAGGTCTTCCTTTTTGCCGTTGGTTCACCCTCCAATGGCCGCCGCAGCCGGCGCGCTGTGGCCAGTGCACTGCGCTGATCCGATGGCAGGAGCCAGGTGCTTCTCCTGGTCTCCCATGGGGTGCAGGGCCCAAGCACCTGAGCCATCCTCCACTGCACTCCCTGGCCAGAGCAGAGAGCTGGCCTGGAAGAGGAGCAACCGGGACAGAATCCGGCACCCTGACCGGGACTAGAACAAACATGTAGCCTAGCGGTTAAGAGGCCCGTTATGATTCCCAAGGCCTACATCAGAGTACCTGGCTTTGACTCTCAGCTCTAGCATGAGACTTCATCTTCCTGTAATGCAGGCCCTAGGAGGCAGCAAGTAATTGGGTTTCTGCCACCGATGTCAGAAACGTGAATTGAGTGCCTGGGTCCTGGCTACAGCCCTGGCCCATCCCTGGCCACTGCAGGCATTTTGGGAGTAAACCAGTGGATGGGAGCTTTCTCTGACTGTCTCTATCTTTGCCTCTCAAATAAATAAATTAGTAAACAATCTGTGAAAAGCGATAGGTGGAAATTGACTAGTTTTATAAACAGATATTAAACAGTGTAACAGAGAACACTTTACAGATGGGAAATGTATATAAATATAAGAAATTACTGCTGTTTTGTAGAATAATATAGTAAAACAAAAGCCTGTGAGCTTATGAGTATTTATTCTGTTTATAAGGTTGTGAAGTTCTTAAAGTGGCACCACAAATTGTTCTGAAACATCCATAATCCAGAACACCTGGAATTGTTTTTGTGTGCTTTGGGAGCAAGCATATGAAAGTGAGGGGCAACAGATCTACCTTGGTAGTATTTTACTTAAAAACTGATGTTCACCTTTTGCTACCTTGAGCATACATCTACTGAAGAACTATGAGGGTACTTCAGAAGGGACCCTCCAAAAACGGAATTATAAAATAAATTTATTTTGGTGCTCCAAGAAAATGAAACCCATGCCTAGTTTTTTCATAATGGATATTTTCCATGAACCATTTGAAGACCTCCATATGTGTCAGCTGTGAACAAACATCAGATAGAACATTTGCCTCTGGGGGATTCCAAGAGTAGATAGTCCATTTGTTTAGCATTTGGAATTTATAGTCCATGAATGTCATGGGCAGATAGTGTCAACAAAGCAGGACTATAAGTGGAGGCATTGACAATCTAGTGCAAGTGAAACCTTGTTTTGTAAAGTGAGCAATTCTGCTAATAGAATTCTGATGGTATTTGGGACTAGTTTATTTGTTTTGCCTGGTCTTGATGAACTTTCATTGATCCTGAAAAAAAATAACACTTTTCTGCTCAGATATCTATTGAAATATCAAAATATCTTGCTTAAGAAAGAAAACCATGTTCTGAATTCCGTGGTTGGGATAGTTATTGAAAATTTAGCAATTGTTATTTGCCCTTCTTTAGGGGAGGCAGGAGCTAAGAAGGTATAGTCCACATGTGGCAGGATAAGAAAGACCTAGTGGTTAAGGCAAGACAAGTTTAATTTTTGACAATTATAACTATTAGTATACATATCATTTCTGAATTTCTAGTTCTGAAACTTTATTTACTTGTTATTAAGTGAATTGCATTTCCATCAAGGTAGTTTGTCATAGATAACTACATTTCTGTTAGTACTAGGAACATTATAGATGTTTTTAATTATCTCCCAGAGTTAGCTTAGATCAAACTCTTCTTGTAATTCATTTTTATTTTAAACAGATTTTGGGCTAGTGGCATTACAAAAGGGTAAACCCTAGAAATTTATATAGACAGAATGGAGACTTGCAGAGGTATATTTCGTCTTTTTTGTTTGTTTTTTAAAAAGCCGCTATTGTTTTTTTTTTTTTTTAAGATTTATTTATTTATTTGAAAGTCAGAATTACACAGAGAGAGGAGAGGCAGAGAGAGAGGTCTTCCATCTGATGGTTCACTCCCCAATTGGCCACAATGGTGGGAGCTGCGCTGCTCCAAAGCCAGGAGCCAGGAGTTTCTTCTGAGTCTCCCACATGGGTGCAGGAGCCCAAGGACTTGGGTAATCTTCTACTGCTTTCCCAGGCCACAGCAGAGAGCTGAATCAGAAGTGGAGCAGCCGGGTCTCGAACCAGTGCCCATATGGGATGCCGGCGCTTCAGGCCAGGGTGTTAACCTTCTGTGCCACAGCGCCGGCCCCTGTATTTCGTCTTGATTGCAAAGGTCAAGATAGACAACAATGTGTCTACATCTCTTTGGGATGTTGCTTCATCAGTCACTCCTTGTGGTCACTTTTTTGCCTCTGGGCTAAATTGACAGAGTGAGGTTAAGACTGGATTCTGATTCGGAGTGCAGAGGTGGAGGGAGGCACGTGGTGAGGCTCATGAATCTGCAGATCTGCCAAGCTTCTAGGTGATGCCAACGCTGCTGGTGTAGTTCGTCTAGTCGTCTAGTTCCAGGACCACACTCTAAGAATCACTGTTTTGCAGACTTTTACATGCTTTCAAAATAGTTCTATTAGTTGTGGGACTAACAGTACTCTGAGCCATTTATGCTTTTCTCATCTTTGTTTCAAAATGACTTGCCGTTTCTCCAGAGTTTAGGGTAGTTCCAAATGACTCTATCCTGGGGCATTGTTAGTTGTTATTTTGTTGTGGCCATGGTGGTCACGTTAGTGGAAACCAGTAGTTTACTATGAAATGTCAAAGTATGTAAGGAGACTTTACATATTGTGATGGATGCTCAGGGACACTGTTTGCACTATTCAGTTCCTAGTATTGAAGTGGTTGTATAGCTTCAGAGAAGCCCTTTGGTGGAATGAAGCAAATTTGATAATGTATTCTGTTCTACACAACTTATAAACTTTTTGCTTTTCTACTTGTATCATCTTTTTAACTAACTTCCTTGATCATTGTGCTTTAGCCTATGGACTTTATTTTTTTTAAATCAAGTTTATTAAAAAAATCAGGATTATTGAGGTATCACATATAGTAAAATTCATTGTATAGTTCTATAAGTTTTGACATTGCATGTAGTTGTGTGACTAACACCATCATCTAGATATTGAAAATTCTATTAAATTCCATCATAAAAAAATCCCCAGTGCTGTGTTACAGTTGGCCTTTGACTTACTCCTAACTCCTGGCAATTGCTAATCATTTTTCTGGTCTGTCCTGCATTTTCTAGAATGTTACTGTGATTTGATAAATTTTTAAAAAATTTTTACCCATAGTTCCTGGCTCATAACTCTCTCCTCATGGCAGACCATAAAAACTAGAATTTTTCTTCTCCAAGGTGGGTCCTAGAAACTCTAACATTCCACTGCCTCTCTGTCTTGGAGCTGGCCGTAATGACATTCTCTGATCTACCTTGTTTGATAGTAGGTCATAAGAGCTATTTCAAAAGATATGTTGCCCCATACCCAGAAGGAAGGAATGCTGCAGAGAGAAGCCAAGAACAGTATGGACAGGCCTTGCTTGGCCTCCACACAGTTTGTGAGCCTTAGATCGTAGTCCTCTTGTCCAGTTACATTTCCACATGCTTGTTTCCTGCTTCAGTCATGTCTATGCAGTGAAGTATGTATAAAACCCCTAAAGGAAAGCAGTAGAGGATGGCCCAAGTCCTTGGGCCCCTGCACCCGTGTGGAAGACCTGGAAGAAGCTCCTGGCTCCTGGCTTCGGAGCGGTGCAGCTCCAGCTGTGCGGCCATCTGGGGAGTGAACCATTGGATGGAAGACCTCTCTTTCTCTGTCTCTACCTCTCTCTTGTAACTCTGACTTTCAAATAAAATCAATAAATCTTAAAAAAAAAAAAAATGTTTTTGAACTGAGGGTGACAAGGCCATCAGCTACCCTGGGCTGTAAGCTGAGTTATGCAACACACAAAGTCTCTATCACATGTCTTTAAGGCTCACAGCTCCTCCATTCTGGAACTCCTCTTTTAGGACTAAGATACTATAAATACTGTAGTGCTCAAAATAACTTCTCCTTATCAGTGGAATAAAATATTCAAAATTTTGAATCTGGTTGTACTAAATACATTTTTCCTAAACTTTCAGGGTTGTGGAGGAGGAGGGATTTTACAATAATTAAAGGAAAGAACAAAGAATGGCATGCCAGTTATATTAATTCTAAAATCAAATTAATTGAGAGATTTTTCCTCACATAAACTTCAAAGAGGCAATGAGAGAGTAGAATGAAAGGACAACTTTATTTTGTTGCAAAACACTTTTGAAATGCATGCATAGCTTTTCCATAATACACATTTTCTGTAAACTTTTTGGAGATCTCTCTATGCATGGATTTAAAAAATTTTTTTGATTTTCTTTTACTTTCCTTTCCCATGAATTGTTTGAAGTGCTATCATATTTTAATTACGTTCATAGCAATATATGAATAGAAATTACAGATTTTAGGGTAAATAATTCTATTTCTGCAGAATATGATGGATGTAGAACAGTGGTTCTCCAGCTTGGCTGCATGTTAGAGTCATCTAGAAAGCTTTTTAAAAGAAAATACTGATGCTCTGACCTTAACTCAGAACTTTAAGCCCGAAGCTATGGAGTAGGTGTGGTGGGGAGCCTGGGCATTAGTATTTTTTAAAAAGTCTCCATATAATTCTAGAGTAGAGCTAGAGTTGGGAATTAGTGGACCTAAACAGAAACTGTACTGTTTCAGGGTATAAATCTCTCAGTGCTTCCACCTGTCAAAGTAAGTTCCATTTGCTTTTTGGTTCCATATATGTGGAAATCTTTCAAGTTGCTAAGATGATTAGTAATAAAAAGAGTGCAGACTTAAATGTAGGCTCTCTTTCAGCCTCTCTTGGACACTTGATTTCGTGTGTTTGGGTGGTGGGGTTGGGGTAGGGGGAGGTGTTTGTCTTATAAGCTGGTGGAACAGTTTAAATACTAAACAAAAAATTCTTTTAATTTTTCCAGAAATTATTTACAGGTGAGTTTTAAAAGGTTTCTAGAAGAATAGCTGACTGTAACAAGAAGCAATAAAGGCTATTATCCAAGGAATATATTTCAAGGAATATTTTACATTAAGTATATAATTATTCATTTTAGACAAAATGAAGAAAATAAAAGACTGAAGAAAATAAAAGCCTGATATGATTTCCAGGTCATTCTTAAATAACTGTTAAAACATATTATATGTTGAATTCAATCCTTATCTATATTGTACTATTTATAAAATTTGAGTGATCATAGGAAGAATATTCTGAATCAATAGAGAAGACATAAATTTCAAACTTGCAGTTGACACAATGTGTAGACAGAATCAAGTCAGAACATTATCTGTATGTTAGCAGGGGCGTTATTTTGTTCACTGTATCTGCAATACCTTTGGATCAGTGCTTGACACATAGTACACAGTAAAATAAATGAATTTCTAGGCAACCTGTAAAAATCATTGAAGAGAATATGTAAAATTAAATTTAAAATTCAACAGAAATGTAAATTTTTATCATTTAAATTTAGGAAATTAAAGTATAGATTGGATGAGAACCAAATTAAAATGGTTTCTGAGGATTGTTTAGTTCATTCTGATAAGAATATTATAATTTTAAGCTTCAATGAAAGTAATTACCAAGGGAGGTCATGTTGTCTTGTATTCCATCTTGACTCTGCCATTTTTGGAGCTGACATGCGATGTGTTCTGGGATCTAAGTTTACTGGGGAGACATTACAGATGTTAGCTTGTCTAGGGGAAGTAGCCTACAAAGCTCTGTTACGTGAGAACAAAATGGAGAAACTCCAATGTTCATCTAGAAATGGGGAGGACCCAGTAAGGGTGAGTTGTGGTGTCTGGGATGTAGAAGAGGAATGATGCTGTTGGTTTTTTGCCACAGGCTTGACCCAGAAGTAGTGAATGGATTTAGGCAAATACTTCTAACAAATGGACTGCCCCAGAAAATGCAGCATTTTCTGCCAGTGTAGAAAATAGATTCCCACATCCAGTGGCGAAAGTCAGATGAAAATCCTGTTAAGGTCTTTTCAACTCTGAGATTCTTTGATTTGCTTTGAGGTAAATGTCATATCTCTTATGAATAGTGGGACAGACTTTAAGTTTCTCATCTGAACCTGGGAAAATGTGATGCTTACTGTATTTGGTTTGTCTTAGCTTTTCTTGGTGAAATTACTATATCCAGTTCTCACTTTTTTGGATTTGTAGCCAAGATGTTTTTGATTACATGCTTTTAAGAGGAATTGTAAGGACGTAGATTTTCTACACTCTGCTGATCAGGTGACTTTAGAATAAAATAGTGAGGCCTCATATAGGAGAAGGCAAAGAGGTGGAATGGGGTGGGCTAATATTTAAATATATCTGTAGAAATGCATGTGACTGTACTAAACCCTTGGACTAAATTTGAAATAAAACCAAAGGGATGGGACTATTGGAGTCAAACTGACTTGGTTTTAAACACTGGCTTGGAAACTTACTCACTTGGGCATGTTACTTCTCTCGGATTAAGGCCAGTATCCTCGTCCATTAAATTAGAATTATTGTCTCTTCTTTCCTTGTGTTGTTGGGAAGATTATATATAATGTAAGAAAGCATACCAGAAGTGGTAGCATTTATTAGTAGTGGTGTTAATCACACAGCGTTGATAGACAAGCCATTTACCAGTTCTGTTTTCTTGGGCAAGTTTCTTCATTTTGAACTTCAGTTTGTTTTGTAGATTGAATAAGATCATTATCATGCTAAAAAATGTATGGAAGAATACATGGCCAGTATTAAACACTATTGTTTTATTGGTATAGCTATTTGGAGATTGATAGCTGAATTCTCAGAGAGTCCTGACAATCAGGAAGAATAAAAAGGATCCAAATATGAATAGATCATAAAGTTTCATTTCCTATGTTCTCATGGGTGTCTATAGAGGTATTGAATCTACCTTCTTTTAGTTTCCTGTTACTGTTCTAAGAAATTACCACAAATTTAGGGACTTAAGAGAACACAAATTTATTACCTTAAAATTCTGGAGGCCAGAAGTTCTAACTTAAAACTGAGTTGTTGGTAAGGCTGTGTTCCTTCTGGGGAGTCTAGAAGAGACTTCATTTCCTTGCCCTTTCCGACTTCCAGAGGCTCTCTGCATTTCTGGGTTTGTGATCCCTCCCACCATCTTCAGAGCCAGTGGCGTAGTATCTTCCAGTCTCCCCCGATCTCCACCTCTGTCATCTCATCTCCTTCTCTGACTTGCCTGCTGCTTCTTACAATGGAGACGTTACTCAGCATACCGTATTGCAGATCATAAAGCTTGTACATGTGAAATCATAGTGGTTATCCAGCATTCCTTGAGTATCCTGCTTTTTTTAAAATAGGAATTAATTAATTTATTAGAAAGACAGTTAGAAAGAAGGTGACAGAGAGAGAGAGAGAGAGAATCTTCCTTCGCTGTTTCACTCCCCAGATGACTCCAATGGCCAGAGCTGAGCCATCCAAAGCTGGAGGCCAGCAGCTTCATCTGAGTCTCCCACATGGGTGACAGGCCCCTCAAACACCTGGGCCATCTTCTGCTGCTTTCCCAGGGGCATTAGTAGTGAGCTGGGACTCAGTGTCTATATGGGATATTGGTGTTGCATACAATCATTCTAACATTCTCAAAATTTGGGGAAGATCTAAGGAAGCATCGCACTTAACAGTTTCATGAAGGGAAAATGGGATATCTAGGCATTGTCTGTAACCTGTGTAAATTGGAAATGGGTTTAACAAGTGTAAGTTCAGATTTTCAGCTTTGGGCACTGGAAAGTGATTGGTCAGCAAGGACGATGGTCTTAGTGAGAGTGGCTTGCTTCTTCTTCATCTTATTTGAACATGTGGGGAGAGGTGTGAGCTAGATGACAAATTCCAGTTCCTGATAACTTGGTTTGTATTTCCCAATCTCCAAGTCATTTGATAGATTATAAAGAGACAGGCAAAAATCAGAAGAGGGAACTATAGAGCTTTGTTTTTTAAAATTAATGGTTGTTATTACTGGTTTCTTACACATCCCAAATGCAGCCATTTCTGTATAAGATTGAATGAGGGTTGATCAATGTATATACCTCATAGTGTGATGATAAATCCATAACAATAGATTTTTTCAGGGAGAAAAGAAAACCCTAAATTGTAACTTTGGCTAATTTTTTATGACATAAATATATCCATCTTTATTGATGTGGAGTCATCAATGTGATGTCAGTGAACTTGGTGTAGGGAAAGACGTGTTTGAAGGCGTACAAGGAACTGGTTCCAGGACACACCTGTGCACTTACCACTGATGGAATTACCATCTGACAGGTTCAGCAAGTGGCCACAGTGCCGCCAGTGACCTCAGTGCTTCGTAACTATGTGACCGACCATCCTGGTTTGCCTAAGACAGTCCCAGTCCCAGCACTAAAATGTCTTACATGCCAAGAAATGCCGTAGTCCTGGGCAAACTCTCTGTAGGGTGATGGTTGATGGCTCTATGGAACTATGTATAAGGCAGCTGTCAACTATGTGCAAAAAGTCATTATACTGATGAGGGGAGTTTAGCTGTAAGCTCAGGTGAAATCTTCATGGTAAATGAGTTTGGAAAGGCCACACAGATCCTTTTCCAAAACCAGTATAAAATGTGGGTCCCAGCCTGCTCTATTCAAAAGTCAGTAGTTTGCTTGTGATATGAAAACTTATGGCCATTGGGAAGGCTCCATCCTGCTGCCAGGAAAAAAATCAACAGAAATGTACAAGTATTATATTTTAATCCAAAATTTTTAAAAAATAGTGATTGATTTTTGAAATTACAAGTACTATGGACTGGTTTATCGGGCTGACATTTTAATTTTCTGATCAAATGTACTTGTCCATAGAAGAAGTAAATATTGTCTTACAAGTCGTTTATACCATAGTATAAAATACTTAATATAAAACACAAAAGCCTTTTCTAAGAACACACTTTGGTTTGAGAAAGAGTAGTGATAGGAAAATTCTGGGAGCAAGGATGAGGGGCTACCGTGAAGGAAGCAAAAGCACAAACAACTCTGCAGAGTTAGTAATGAAAGATGAAATTCATTGCTAGAGTGTTGCTAGGCAGAGAAGAGTGTTTATGTGTAACTATACAGAAGAGGAACTTGTGAGGGCCAAGAGGGAGGAAATTATTCTTTCTTCCCTTTAGTGGTGTTAAGGAAAGGGTTGGGCTTTGATCTATCTGTTATTGATTTTATACTTCATGTACTCCTATTGTTCCTGATTTATGTATAAAATGTTCCCATGTTAGTTATATATTGTTCCTTGTTTTAGTCCTTGTTGCTATTGCATAACATAAACAGAGTCATCTTTTGTTTTCCATTACCCTAGAGGAGCTAGATGGAAAGCATGCTTATAGATAATATTACTGCTCTGTTTTCATACACTGTCTTTCTTTAGTAACTCCCAACATGTTGTGACATTTTTCTTCTTAATGTTTACTTAATTTCCTCAGCATGCTTGTGCTGTTCAAAGACTCTAAGACACAATTCTTATTAATAAAGGACATGTATATTAATTATATGCTTATATATAATGTAATTCTGACATAGTGCATATATCTATATCTATATCTATATATATAGAGAGAGAGGTGATAGATTAATTTGTTTTAATGAAGGAGAATAATTGAACTAACATACGTTGCTCCCTGTTATCTTGTACATAGAACAAAATGAAAAAAAATATATATTGGGATGTCTCAACTGGAAACTTCCAGAACCATAACCTAGGCTGAATTGGTTCTTCTATTAAGGTAGAATTAAATCAGTTTTTTGTGTGTGAAATTAGCTTCTAGATGATAGTTCTATGATACCCATACTAGGAATTTACTACGCTTGATATGTGGTCTCAGTAATTCAATGGTTCTGATATTTAGGTCATTCATTCAGCACTCTTTTCCGAGATTCAATTATATGTCAAGCAAGCCAAGTACTGGGATCTGGGAATATAATCAAGGTATAACCACAAGTACATATTCTTATGATTCTGTAAGATGATATAGTAAATGGAGCTAACTTTTTGGGTGAGTCTTGGAAGATGTCCTGCTTAAGATGAGACATAAAGAATGAGAAGCAGGAATCAAGGTAGAGAGGGTAGAGGCAGGGGAGGGTGCTGCAGGTGGAGGGAAGAGCAAATGTGACACAGTCGAGGAGCTCAAGGAAGGCCAGCATGTCCGCAGGAGGGGGACAAGTGTGATCCAGGGTGAGGCCATAGCTGAGGCTGGACCACATTTTTCAGGTCCTCTAAGTCACAGTAGGATAATGGTCTTTATTAACTGGATTAGGTTAAGTATATAGAATAGTTTCTGACATAGTGTATATGAGGGGTCTTTGAAATGTTCCTGGAAAAAGAGTATTAAGAAAAAATATACATGAATTTAGAAAAAAAGCATTTGCAACAAAATAAATTTATCTTTTAACTGTATTTCCATAAACTTTTCAAAGCCCCTTCTATGTTAATATAATAATATTATTCTGATTTCCTTTTTAAAACTTTTGTGGAGTAATACAAGTGTTAAATGTTAATTATTGGCGGGCGCCGTGGCTCACTAGGCTGGTCCTCCGCCTGCAGCGCCAGCACCCCGGGTTCTAGTCCCGATTGGGGCGCTGGATTCTGTCCTGGTTGCTGCTCTTCCAGTCCAGCTCTCTGCTGTGGCCTGGGAAGGCAGTGGAGGATGGCCCATGTCCTTGGGCCCTGCACCCGCATGGGAGACCAGGGGGAGGCACCTGGCCCCTGGCTTTGGATCGGCACAGCGTGCCGGCTGCAATGCGCAGGCCATAGCAGCCACTTGGGGGGTGAACCAACGGGAAAAAGGAGGACCTTGCTCTCTGTCTCTCTCTCTCTCACACTGTCTAACTCTGCCTGTTAAAAAAAA
This sequence comes from Oryctolagus cuniculus, assembly GCF_964237555.1. Taxonomy (NCBI): domain Eukaryota; kingdom Metazoa; phylum Chordata; class Mammalia; order Lagomorpha; family Leporidae; genus Oryctolagus; species Oryctolagus cuniculus. The sequence continues at coordinate 154,344,722 of NC_091432.1, read as the reverse complement.
AAAGTTAATTATTGCCATATATTTTAAGAGCAAAGGGAAACCCTTTGAGGATGTTAGGCAGGGATATGGCATGAAACAATGATTTATTTGCATTTTGTCAACATTATTCTGGCTACTCTGTAGAAAAATTTCTGAGAGAAAGGTGGTGCAGATGGCTTTGAGAAGACCAGAAGCGACTGGAGTCATCTAACAGGATGACAAAGTGGACCTTCCAGTAGCCTCTGGCTCATTGGTGCCTATAGCCCATGACTCAAGAGGTACATATCTTTGAGGACCTCTGAATTGTGCAAGATTGTGTAAAGCTAAAAGTACTTTTTCAGAGGTTCTGGCCCATCTAGTTTTAGATAGTCAGGGAAGCCTGCTACAGGGAACTGAATCTATTGATTGTGCTAATTTGGAAAGCATTTAGTATAGGCTATTAAATAATTTTTAGACTTAATCAGGAGGGCTAACTTCTAAAACCACACCCCGATGGACAATGGGTCTTCATGAGAGCTTACTTCTTCTGCCTCAATCAGAAAGCTGAGGAACAAGAAGGCTACCCTATGTTGCTATTGTAGCTCCACCACAGTATTTTACCAACTTCCCAGTGAAACAAGATGTGCAGAGAGATGCCCAGAAAGCTAAGAACCCAGGCCAGTGCTGTGGTGCAGAGGGCTAATGCCCTGGCCTGAAGCGCCGGCATCCCATATGGCTGCCGGTTTGAGACCCGGCTGCCCCACTTCCGATCCAGCTCCCTGCTATGGCCTGGGAAAGCAGTAGAAGATGGCCCAAGTCCTTGGGCCCCTGCACCCACATGGAAGACCTGGAAGAAGCTCCTGGCTCCTGGCTCCGGATTGGTACAGCTCCGGCCATTGCAGCCAATTGGGGAGTGAACCAATGGATAGAAGAACCCTCTCTCTCTGTCTCTCTCCTCCCTCCTCTCTCTCTCTCTCTTTTTCCTCTCTCTGTGTAACTCTGACTTTCAAATAAATAAATCTTAAAAAAAAAAAAAAAAGAAAGCTAAGATCTCTACCACAGCTATCACAGAATATCAGAATGCCCTAAGGAGCAGGTCTCATTATGCCTGGCTTTTCAACCACACAGATTTTAGCATTTTACTTGTCAGTACAGGAAAACTGTAGAACAATACCAGGCACCATTTGAGTTTGTGTGCAGAATCCACCAGATGCTAGCAGACATTGATCAAGAATTCACATTTTACACCTCACAGTCAATGCTGTGGACATTTGGGTACTCCCAGATCCTCAGTGTCCTCCTTCAGCAAATAAAGATATTTATCTTCCAGGGCTCTTGTGGATTAAGTTAAATACAGTAACACGGAGAAGAGCATTCAATAAATGCTAGATGAACACCATTCCACAACTTTATAGAGAAAACAGAATTCCTGAAAGATGTAGATCTTATGGAATTTACTGGTACAGATATTCAATGGCCCAAGTACATCTGGCTCTTGCACCTGCCACGTGGATTTTTGGAGCATATGTGCTCCTGTAAAAGTATGTGGAATTTGTATGTGTGTGTTCTGTTTTAGTTATTTGTTGATGTTATTTATTAATTTTAATTAGTTTTATTAACAAAATTAGCACAAGTACACAAACAGTGAAAGGGAGATCGCTCTTAGATTCTTGAGTATTACAACTATAAACATACTTGTGATTTAGACTCTTCTGTTTTTCGCTCTATATCCTTGGGTTATTTATTTATTTTACTCACTATAACTTAGAGTTCATTCTATTTTCATACACACAGAATTAATGACATATTAATGGTAGCTGATTGCATTCTTGTACAGAATTTTCTCTAGCTACTGTCCTTCCTTGCACACAGGTGACTATCTGTAGAATACATCTTTAGAAAGGGAAGGGCTGAAGTAAATGTTAGTTGCAGGATGTAGTTCCATTGATATGACCCAGTGTTTCTTGAAGCAGCTGTCTCACATTTTCGGTTTTACCAATCCTATATAAACTGATTTTTTTTTTTACCTACACCCTCCACGATCAATTCTTGATTTTGGCCAGTGAGTTAAGGGAAATAAAGAGATGATATTGGGATAGACCGAGAGGAATCCCGACCAAGGAATAGAAATGGTGGGTTAGTTAAAAGACAGCAGGTGAGGGCCGGCGCCGCGGCTCACTAGGCTAATCCTCCGCCTTGCGGCGCCGACACACCAGGGTTCTAGTCCCGGTCGGGGTGCTGGATTCTGTCCCGGTTGCCCCTCTTCCAGGCCAGCTCTCTGCTGTGGCCAGGGAGTGCAGTGAAGGATGGCCTAAGTGCTTGGGCCCTGCACCCCATGGGAGGCCAGGATAAGTACTTGGCTCCTGCCATTGGATCAGCGTGGTGTGCCGGCTGCGGCGGCCATTGGAGGGTGAACTAACGGCAAAAGGAAGACCTTTCTCTCTGTCTCTCTCTCTCACTGTCCCCTCTGCCTGTCAAAAAAAAAAAAAAAAAAAAAAAAAAAGACAGCAGGTGAGAGATGGGATTTACATTTAACTTTATAAGGAAAACTAATCACCTCCCAACACTTAGGCTGTGCCAGGCAGTGACTTAATGGGGCAGTTCACACGTTATTACATTTAATCCTTGTAAGCACTCTGTAAGCATTATTATTCCCCACTTGACTCTGTTGCCTCGTGTCTATCTGCTGTCCTTCCTGTGTTCTTCTCATTTTATAGTTGAGGAAACCAATCTTCAGCAAGACTAAATGACTTCTTCAGGATCCCAGAGCAATCTCAGTCAGGACAAGGGTTCCGTTTTCCAGCTCCCTGTGTGCTACTTTAGACCAGCATTCCAGTGTGTTCTAATGAAGCCACAAAGGATCTGTGTTTTCTGGATGTATTTCACCTACTGTTTAAGTTCAGTGGTCGAGTTGAATTCAGTCATTTCCTATAATCAAAGAGGTCCCATTTAGTCCAGTAGACGGGATCTTAAACACAGTGGTAGTTTTCAGGTTGCTGATGATAGGTTATCTGTAAGGTTCTTCCTCAGAGATTCTATGTTTCTTTCCATAGCAACTACTATATTTACCCAAGGAACACTCTTGACACTTCTACATGGGATGAAAACTCTAAGCTTCTTGAGATTTTAAGATGTTCTTATAAAGGATTAAGAATCTACTCCTGAATTCTACCCTTAGTCCCCTGGAATCCTAAAATTGGCTTGTAAATCTCTCCTTAAAACCATTCTCAGAGGCTGGGGCTGGGTGAGGTACCCTCTTCCTCATTGTTTTCAGAGGCCAGATCATGGAGATTTAGAGGACTGAGGTGGATTTCCCCACCCTCTTTCCCCACTTGGTTTTGGAGTCCAGGATTTCTTCTGTGGAGGTCAAGGCAGTTTTCCTTTAAATCTAAATAAGACTTCAGACTTTCTTTCACATTTCAAGGATGAGGAGACATACAATTATATCCCCAAATCCCGTTCAGGAGGTACTTTCTAAATGGCACAGAAATTGAGTAGGATAATAAAAAGAAGTGAATAAGAAATAAATCTTTCCTCTGGATAAATTAACCTAGCTGATGACTTTTATTTCTTCCAATCTGGAAATCCCAACTTTTGGAGTGTCTCAGTTGTAAAACATCCTAATGATGATCATTCTTTTAGGTCACAGCCATGAGTAGTACTGGAAAAAGAGCCCAAAGTAAGTGAAGTGTTATTGCCGAAGAATGAAATCTGGGTGTTGCAGTGGTCCTAGAAATTAACTAACCCACAGTCCAGTTTGGTAGAAAAGGAAAGGGAGATGGAGTGAGTATATGCTGTTTAGCTCTGGTGAAAGTCAGCTGAAATTAGAAGCACCCTCTCTTGCCCTCATTGTATATTGTCTTTGTGGTTCACTTTCCATTCTGTGATCTCTATTTGATAATCTGCTGAGAGAAGATGAGTGTTTGGGGTTTTGTTAGTTTTTTTTTTTCCCAAAGTGAACAGGGACTTATTTTCAAAACCATCCTAAATAGATCTATTTTCAACTAAGGAAAGCATACATAAATGAAAAAAAGAAACCCACTAAAAATTTGAAGAAAAATGAATAAGACAAAGTGGATCAAATGATTTTCACACAGGAAGCTTGGTTGATAGGTAGGATGTCTGATTTCTGTTTTGTTTTAGAAATTGCCAGTCCACATTTGGTTCTGTAAATGAATAAGGGCTATGTATTTATACAGTGGACTGAAGTCAGGAAACCAACTAAGTGGTTTTATCTTTGTGAATGATCGACTGCCTAGAACGTGTTTCAAATTAACTATATAAATAATCAAACAAGGTCCTTCATTGTACATTTCTCAGAGCAAACAAATTGCAATGTGTTTTTATAACCAGATAGTTATTTGATTTTTTCCTCCCTTTCCTACATTTGGATATAGATTGACATAGAATTTCTTAAAATGCTGCATATAAATTAAACATTAAAAGGCAGATACAGAGCGAGAGGCTAAGCTGCCCCATTATAATCTTTAGTTCCACAGTCAATGCCTCAAGGACACTCCATTTCATATCACATGTCTTTCTTTTGAAAGGTGATCACCAAGGTTCAAGTAACATTTAAGCACAGCAGGCAACTGCATAATTTATGGACCTTTTTTCTTTTTTTTTGGTGTGTGTATTCTTATTTTAATGCAAAACAGGAAAACAGAAGACTGTTTTCATACATTAATGTCTTTTTTTGTCTTCTCCCTTCCACCCTGCCTTTGCAGATAGGGGCCCTCAAGGACTACTACCACTTCTACCATAGCAGGACGATTAAAAGGTCAGTTCTCTCGAGCAGAGGGACCCACAGTTTCATTTCAATGGAACCAAAGGTAAGAAGAACCAGCTGGGTGGGGGCCAAGTGGCAAAGCTTCTGCATTTTTCATTGGTGGTAATAACACTCAGAGTTCATGAGCGACGTGAAGGCTCAAATGTCCCACTGTCATATTATCCTCTGGCCTAGTGTCCTACTGATATCAGGGACTTTTACACAAAATTTTATTAATCATTTTAAGATTACTATTTCGAGGGTTCTTGCCTTATATTTAGGTAAGAATTCTAAATATCGGCTGCTTATAAATGAAACAGGCAACATGGTACAGTTTAACATTTATTTAGAGAGAGAATAGGAAAGTGAGGGCTTTATAAGAGGGAGAAGGAGCTGAAAAGTTTACCAGGCTTTTCCAGGGAGTGAACTAGGGTTGCTAGGGAGAGAAAGCACGTGGGCAGGAAAGTACAGGAGCTGCGCAGGTGAGTAGGCATCAGAGGTGTGGGGGTGAACAAGAGAGCTGGTCCAGGCACTACAGGCCTTTTATTTACTTCCAACGGGAGTGGTTACATAGTCTTTTTGGCGGGTAGGTGTACAGGTGAGGTCCGGTAGGGGCATGAGATCACACAGGTGGCAGGTTGAAGGCGTGGTCTTCCAGCTCATGAGTCTAATACATTTAATCCCATCTGCCTTCCTGTATCAATACTGCCTCTTCAAAGGCAAATAGTCGTGCCTTGATGTTTACTGGTATGCAACTATCATCCCAGTTGTAGAGCTTCCCAGGGGTATCCATAGGTGTGGATTCTCTTGCAGAAATGAGAGGGAGTAGTGGTTTTGGAAGATGGATGGAGAATGACTGAAGTGTGATGAGTGCTATACCAGGAGTGGGCATTTGGCTGAATAGTTGACACCACTTAAGAGGCCTATGTCCCATACTGTGTGTTGGTGCCCTCGGTTTGATACCCAGCTGCAACTCCTGACTCCAGGTTCCTGCAAGTGAAGATCCTGGGCAGCAACAGTGATGGCTTAAATGATTGGGGTTTCTGCCACTAACTGAAATTGAGGACTGGATTGAGTTCCAGGCTCCTGGCTTTAGGGCCGCTGTGGGAATTCAGGCTGTGAACCAGAGGCTGGGAGCTCTCACTCTTTGTCATTCTCCTCAAGAAAAAAAAGAAGAAAAAAATACATGCCATGCCATGCCATCTTCCTGTTTGCATACAGATCTGAGGTTCTATGAGAGGAGAAGGAGAAATTTCTTCCAGGATCCTTAGGTCAGGCCTTGGGTCGTCATAAATCCTCATGATTTTATCTGGCTTTAATGGAGTCACATCGTTGGCAGCCCAGGGACTAGACAATGTCTGGGACAGGAAGGATACTGAACACAGAAGGGGTATAAGCCAGCTCCTGCTCCTGGGGACTCAGCAGGAGTCCTTTTTGGGCTGTACAGACAACATGTCCTCTGGTAAAGCCGAGGAGGAAATGTGATATGCCTGATTCTCTTATTTTAAAGAAATGGAGCAACTTTGAAATGGGAGGCAGAAGGCTGACTAGTGCTAGGGACTAATCCAGAAACCTCAGACTCTGTGGTTTAGTTAAATATCTGTCCCTATTAAGTTGGAGAAAGGAACTGACTTGTGATTTAGAATTAATTGGCTCCTCAGATGCGGCAAGTAAAGAGGCACAGAAGGCACCCATGCCAACTTGCCCCAGTCCCTCTTTGGTTCACTGTGTATTATTGAGTAGGTGCTTTTTTCCCATTATAATTTGGCTTTGCCATAAGAACTAATTTCCAAATAAATTGGTAAACAAGTCCCTACCAGTTAGTACAACAATTTCAGCTACAGAGTCTTCCAAGATTATATTTCTTATTAGAGCAAAAAGGTTCCTAATTGAATTAATATGCAAATCATGTTTACAGTTTGGAGTCTTGCCCTCTGTGATGTGCCGTGGTTTACCTTATCTATTATTATTTTTTTCTGGAATACTGCGACACAGTGTTCATGATTGTGAAGTTGTATCTTGGTGGTTAGAAAAAGCAACGGTCTTCTAGGTACCAATTTCCTGTGGGTTACAGGAATATCCCCTAATACTTACAATGCAATGGCCTGTGGATTATGATTTTTCTCTTTCATCTCTATTCAGAATTGCATTTTTCTAGAAAAGTCATCTACTGAGACAATTTTGAATTAGCTACATTTCCAAAGTAAAATCACATTTTTCATCTGTTAAACAACATTTTTGAAGCTTTCTTGAATCTGATAATTAAAATTATTCCAGTTCACATCTTATGTGCAGTCAATGTGAATTTAAAAAACTGAGTTCTAGTTGGTTTGGGAAGTAAGAACAGAGTGTAATGGGACATTATTTTCCTGATGAAAGATTTACCAAATATGGAGCTATTTTAGTTCTTATTGTTATCTTGGGCATCTTGCTCTTCATTTCTTTTTATCTCAGTGCATCAAATGGCTTATGTGTGATCCAGCAGAGACCTTGGGTACTGGGACACAGAGTACCTGGAATGTGCACCCTTTCTCAGTGCAGAGGAGCTGGCCTGTTTCAGGCTAGCCCAAGCGTGTATGTTCCATTCCCCCTGTTCCTCAATGAAACAGCACTGCAGTGTCAGGGTGTCAGGCTGGATTTTTTTTTTTTTTTTTTCAGGCAAAATAGCAAGGTTTATTAAGGCAGGGACATCCGTAAGGATGGATGAGCACCTCTCCAGACAGGACCTGGGAAAGAGTGCCATCGCTCGGATGGAGTTGGGGGGGGGGGGGCAGGTTACATGACTGAGTGGAAAGATTACACCTGGCCAGGCAGGCGGGCGGCTCAGCAGAGAGGCAGAGGGCTGAGCGCGCTGAGAGCTTGAGGCCGGGGGTTTTTAAGGAGATGGGTCTTGCTTCCCCACCTCTGTTCCCCTTGGAACAAAGGGCTTTTTGGATGTAAATAGAAAAACTTCTGAGTTTTCTCTTGAAGGTCTGAAACAAAGGACTTTATGGATGCAAATATTATCAGACAGGAGGAAGGGTGGGCAGGACCCCCTAGAGAATTGGGATCCAGGAGCAAGGTATTTGAAATGCAGATACTGGGCTGCACCTGAGAGATATCAGGTGGAAGGGGTCAGGGCAGGGCAGGATGTGAATACAGGGCTGCCCCTGAAACACCATCAGGATGACTTTGAGATGCAGCATATGCTGGACATAGATGTCTTCTCTTTAGGCCTTTATGTTGCACACACATAAGCTCATAACTGACTTCCTACCTAACATTCCCCCCTCAAGAGGCAATACCCAAAATTCTTCTTTGGGATTATGGATGGAGATCTGTTTTCTGTAACTTCTTCAAAGCTGGCATGTGGGCGTCAAGGGGGTTTTGGGTATTTCCTCTTGCTATATGTCTTATGGTGTGTGACAGTGGCCTTGGAAAGACTATCCTGCTCAGTCCAGAGGGCTGCTCAGGTCATCCAGTGGAATGGGCTGGAAGCCTTGTCTGACGACCATTTGGAGTTCGACAGCTTTTAGTCTGTTAGAGACAAAACGAACAAGGGCATTAAAAACATACAGTGCAAAGAGAAGCATCAAGATTACAGAACTTATTAGGCCAAGGAGAGGAAATAGCCAGGATTTCCATGATCAGATGCCAGGCCAGAAATCCCAGCCCTGCTTGACCTGGTCCTGGAGCTGTTTGGCTTTGTCCAGGAAAAGTACGAATTTGGATTTGTACCTGTCTAGTCTGATTGACCCAGAGACAACATTCTTTCTGGAACATGGCACAGACACCCCCCAGAACAGCAGTTAGCATGTCCAATATTTCTTTCTTTCATAACCTTTTGTGACTTCCACACACCCTCTTCAACTTACTTGAAACATTCCATCATTTCCATTCCAGTCTAGAGTAAACTAGCCATCAGGATTCTTACAAACCATGTCCTTTCCTTTTTTAAAAAGCTCTTTCCTTTTTAACCCTTTTTACCAACAAAACTCTTTCCCTCTAAACCTTTCTTACCAAGCACACATTTCTATATTTGTGATGTTTTCCATAGAGCCTGGTTGGCTCTTTCTACCTTAACAGAAGACTGAGGTCTCCATGCAGAGTGAAGGTGCCTTACAAATCCCTTGTGTGATCTAGAGCTCTGTTTAAGGCAATCAGTTCTGCTAACTGAGCAAAAGTTCCTGGGGGCAGAGCACGCTTCAATAACATGCCATGCCGTAACTGTTGCATACCCTGAGAAGCAGGTCCTGTCTGACAAAACTGTTTCTGTCTGTGAACCAAACCTCATCTGCATTAGTCAGGGGGCTGTCTCTTGGGTCCCTTCTGCTGGCATAGATCAAGTCTATAGTCTCAGTACAGGAGTGGAGGGGAACACTTTCCCCTGGAACTGGCATTAAAGTAGCCGGGTTTAGAGTAGAGCAATGCCTTATTTTTATCTGAGGGTTTTTTAGAAGGAGGACCTGATATTTTAGTATTTTACTATCTGTGAGCCAGTGAGAGCCCTTTTGCTCTAACAGAGAATTTATTTGATGTGAGGTATAAAGGGCGATATCTTGTCCCACTGTAATTCTAGATACCTCCTCTGTCAGGCTGGATCTTATGCTCTATTCCGATGTTGGCCGTATCCACCAGGCTGTTTACACAGAAGGGCCGTAATTCTCAGATTTGCAGATAGAGCATCACCAGTTGGGTTTGCTGTCAGGTTTTCTTGAAGTTTGTTTCCTGAGCCCTTAGTATCTGCCAGGCCCTGGGATATGGAAATACAATGGTGTTTGAAGGGAGCTCACTGTTGGCATCTCCCAGCAATTCTCAGAAAAACTCAGGATTCTCCCATGCATCTCAGTGTTGGGGAAGGTGAGTGGAGGAGATGTGGACCTTCCACATTCCTCCTTTCCCAGCTTCCTCTTCTCAAAACCTAAGGGTTCCTTTTTTTTCCTGTGAATTATAAAAAAAAGAATTACAGAAAAGCTAAAAAAAATGGTGTGAAAAATTCTTCCTCACATGACTGCAATGACCAGGGCTGTTCCTGACAGATACCAGGAGTTTCTTCCAGGTCTCCTACATGAGTGCAGGGACCCAAGCATTTGGGCCATTCTCTGCTGCTTTCCAAGGCGCAATAGCAAGGAGTGCCTATATGGGATGCTGGCATGGATATTTTGTATAACAGTTAAGGTGATGGTTGGGATGCCTGTATCCCATATTGGAGTGCCTGGGTTCAAGTCCTGTCTCTGCTTGCAATCCTACATTCCTGCTAAGGTGCACCCTTGGAGGCAGCAGAAGCTATCTCAAAATGTTTGGGTCTTTGCCATCCGTGTTGGGGCTTGCACTGAGTTTGCAGCTCTTGGCTTTGACCTGGCCTATACCTGACTGCTGTAGTCATTTGGGGGAGTGAACCAGCAGACAGGAGATCTCTATCTCTATCTATGTTGTGGTCAGATGGTGCACAGCATCCCAGAGAAGAAGGATAGCCTTGCTGCCCGTATGTTAACATTATGTTATGAGTACAGTTTAAATGTCAGAGGTTCACAAACTTCTAAGATAGAGGCAGTAGGACAGCAACCACGTGATTTGCAGATAGTGTTATTATGTAATAGGATGTATATAATGTATTATATATAATATATGTGCTATATATTATAACATTCAGCCAATGAATGACCCATCTACTCTTCTTGTCTGTATTCTAATTTCTAAGTGGCCAAACTTTCTCCAAGAGATCTATGTTAGTTTGCTTTCTGTTGCTGTAACAAAATCCATAAGGCTGGATGAGATGGGAAGAAAAGTGGTCTATTTCATTGACAGCTTGGGAGGCTGAAAGTCCCGGGTCAGGTAGCTACATTGGTTTGGCTTTTGGTGAGGGTCTCATGGCAGATGGCATCCTGACTGGAGCATTTACAAGAGGGAACATGTGGCAAGACGAAGTGGAAAGGATTCCGGCTTCATCTTGTATAGAAATTCACTCTTGAGGAAACGAACTAGGGTTCTATGAAAACTGCCTTAGTTTCTTCCAAAGGCAGAAAGCATCCCCAGTGACCTTCCACAAGGCCCCGCATCTTAAAGGCCCCATTCATTTTAAGATGGCCACTCTGGGGACTAGCCACTAATGCGTGAACCCTGGAGAGCACACCACATCCAAACCATAGCACCTCCTTAGCTCAGTTTTTGGAATGATAGTCTGGGTGCACTTTCTCAGAAACTTCCCATTAATCTGTTTGTACATCTTTGCAAGCCACAGTTTGGTCAAGGTGAGCGTTCTCTGCAGGCAACCTTTGGATATAAGCTCTGTGCACGCTCCTTAGCTGTTCAGAAAGACTTGAGGTGGGCTGGTGGGAGGAGGCTTGTGGAGGGGAACATCTTCTTTTGTTTGACTTCTCCTTATCCAGAAACAGAAAACCTGTTAGAATAGGATCAATTTTTAAAACTAAGTAGTATAAACTGCCATTAGGTTAGGTCCCTGTGTACCATCCTCTTTTTCCCATTAGATTATATCTTGGAGCTTCTGGCCTATCAACCTTTTATAATTTCCTTTTTCTTTTTTACCATTTTCAATCATTCTTCTATCTTCAAATCTATTGTAGATTGTTTTTACCCGAGTCTAAGACAGAGTTATCTGCCATGGGTGAGGGATGGGGATATCTCCTGTTTCCTCCTAACTTGTCACCCTCAGTCATCCCACCTTGTTATGTGGATGCATGTGGCTGGGTGTGTCAGGTGTTTCATCTATGGCAAAACTACTCTTATAGACAATCATAGGTGTGTTAGAATTAAAGCTGATTTAGTCTGATCTCTTTCCTATCCAAAGCTAGCATATCTTCCATCATAGTCCTAAAAGGAAATTTTTTCAGGTCTGAATGTGTCCAATGATAGGGAACTGACTATATGATAAGGCAAACGTTTCTGTATTTGAAGAGATTTAACTTGTTAGTTATAATTCGTGTATCTGTAACTTCTACCCATTGTATCTTTGTACATTGGCTTTCTAGACTCATATAGTGATAAATCCACTCAGTGTAACAGCTTTTAAAATATTTGTAGCCCTTTGCTTATTCTCCAGGAGAAGCAATTGTTCCTCTGTAAATGTGGCCAGAATGAAGGTCAAGGCTTCAGCTCACAGAGATATTGCCCATTTGCTACATTTATACATAAGCTATTTCCTCTGAAGATTATTTTAAGGCCAACCATTCAAGCATTATATAGTGACTAAGGGGCATAGGACAGGAAGGGATAAATGAAGTGACTGGAACTAGTTTGCAAAAGCAGATGGAATCAGACCTGTGAAAGAAGAAAGGTAAGTTCAAGTTCCCTACTAATCCAGCCTACTGCCTGTAATGCCTAGGATTTGGTTTTCAGATGCCCAGTTTTTCTTTGTTCCTCAAGAGTGAAATGCATGTGATAGAGTAACTCAAGTACAGGATTATTTCACTGTGTATAATGGAAAAATCAAACAATACACTTATCTGTCAAATCCCACTTCCCCATGGGTTCACTTTATCATTTCAGAATTATGTTTTCGCTGCTAATTGATCTGTAATTGATCCCTGGAGGCAACTAACTCATTAGTTATCTCTTTTCTTGAAGACAAGCCCTTTGTAGATCAAGGACATGTAAGTAATCTGTTTACATATACTTGATCTACCTGGGAAAGTTTGGAGGTAAAGGAACTTGCTTTTATGGAAATAAGAATGCAGAAGCACCTGGGGTCAGTGTTACCTGGCTCACATGTACACATCGCAGCCTTGCTTTTTCACGAATAATATTCCATTTAGTCTGGTGCAGCTTCAGAATGAGTTTCAGCCTGAGTTCAAGTGTTCCGCTTGCAGGCCACTGCTGGGTTTCCTCTTACTCGTTCCAGCTGGTGCTCCTGTGGGTTTTCTTTGGCAGGTTAACACTCTGCTCTTCAGTTTTAAACATGATAATGACTTCATGGTTTGACTTCTTTTGTGAAGGGCACTTTTCTAAGTGTAATGTAACATTCCTGGGTTTTGCTCATCCAGCTGTGTGGGATGACCCAGGATATGTCAAGGTCCATGAATGTAGCCTTGTGTTTCTGCACAATGAGAGCTGCTGTGCTTTCTGGGGCAGGTACCCAGGGCTTTGTTGTGTTGTTGCTTGGGACTTACCATGATCGTAGTCATTTCACATTTGCTTCCCATCATCTCAACATTGAGTGGAAGTAGTTACCCAATATCTTGAGAACGCCATTCATTCTTCTGGAAGCAATGTGGGCTTAGGTCTGTTGCTGAGCAGAGGATATGGATGTGGGGGTCAGTAGGGACTTTGGGGAGCTCTCTTGTTCCAGGTTACCTTCTTTACTACCTTTTCATCAGCTAGGAGATACTACCATTACAGAAAATCCCTGCATTTGGGTTTTCATAGTATTCCTGAACCTTTGAAAATGCAACTAGAATGCATGCACTCCCAAGAGAAACATTTTAGCCACAGGTTTGCAGCCTCAATACATCAATGGTGACAAGGTGGCTAGGAGTGCAGAAACTACTGAGGACCTTTCTGGGTCCAGAGTTCACCATGTCCCCACCTTCTTTCCTTTCTGTCTTGTGTCCAACTCTCCCACTTGTCTGACAGTCAGAAGCCAGAAAGTCAGATTATGATGCACCATTGGGATATCTGATGGGAAAGTTTAGGCCACAGCCCAAATCCCTGACAAAGAGGAGTCTATTAAAAAAGGAAAGAAAAAGATTTCTTGGCTACTTCAGCAAGGCTGCCAAATCTTTATTAGAGAGAGTTTGGCAGCACTTCATTTTGAAAGGTTGTGAACTCACATGCCTACAGTGGGAGTGCAGGTAAAAAGATTGAGTGAGGTAGGCCAGATACAAAATCCCAGGCATGTGGCAAGGTGTGGAAGGCTTGCTGCGTGAAGGGAGCAGCTGCTGCACACTGTGCCCAGTTGGACTGTTGGTGAGCTGGCTCAGCTGGCCCAGCCAAAAGAAACTGCAGGTCTCAACTTTCATAACATTTTCCAATTTTTGAATCTTGGCGATGAATTCATAAATTTTAAGATATTGGTGGAAGCCAAAGGAAATGTATCAATGGGCATCCAAATTTTCAACCTGTTGGGTTGGCTGTGTGGGGATAAAGGGGAAAGTGTGGAAGATGGATTGCAGCACTTCTGTGATTTTGCTTTGTTTGACCCTCACCTGGACGTGTGTTTATTTTTTCATCTCCTAATTTTTATTTATTTATTTTGCTTGTTTGGAGGGCAAAGACAAGAACAGACAGAAGTCTTTTATCCACTGGTTTAGTCTCCAAGTGTCTGCAGCAGCTGAGGCTGGACAAGGCCAATGCCAAGAGAGTTTGCTACGTAGGTGACAGGGACACATGAGTCATCACCTGCTTTGTGGCAGGGTGAGCATTAGCAGGAAGCTGGAATCGGAAGTGGAGTAGGAGTTGAACCCAAGCAGTCTGATATGAGATGTAGGTGCCTCAAGAAGAGTCTCAACCACTGGGCCAAACCCTATCCCCTAGACATGCAGCTTTATGGTCAGTGATACTCCCTGGTGGGACTCATGCATGTTTTCTGCCCATGCCGTAGTCTCCACACTGAAATACAGTAACTTCAGGCATCCACAGAGCAGGGTCAGTTGTTCTTTCAAGGCTGCTGTTGTAGACTAGAGGGGAAGGGCTCATTTTAGCTTCTCTCGTGTTTTCCCAGTTTTCTATTGACATTTATTACTGTGTTGGGAGGAAGTCTTTACCAGACTAATTAAAGGAAACATGGTAACTCAAAGAAAGGAATAAATGGGAAATAAAAGTGATGGTCTTAAAAATACAGGGATGTGATGAGGGAAGGGAGGTTTGGCTTTTGCAAAATCCGTTTAGCTATGTGAGTACAAGGTACTGACTGTAAAATATTTGCTATTTTCCTAGTGGACTTAGTATTCCTAAGGTGTCAGATTCTAGAAACATTCGTGGGGAATCCTAGGAACTGTAGAGCAATTGGGCAACATTCTAACTTTCTAGATAGGTATTAAGAAGGGAACTTTAAACCTGTAGGTTTTATTGAAATCCTGGGCAAGTTAGGATAAGGTAAGTAAGCAAGCCAAGGTAAAAGTAGAAACAGCAAATAAACAATCAAAACAACAACAAAAATAATAGCAACAGCAACAACAACAACAACAAAAAAACCCAGAGCTATTTTAACTATTTGGTTTTGAAGAGAAATCATACTGTTTTAGGGATTTTTTTTTTTTTTTTTGACAGGCAGAGTGGACAGTGAAAGAGAGAGAGACAGAGAGAAAGGTCTTCCTTTGCCGTTGGTTCACCCTCCAATGGCAGCCGTGCTGATCCGAAGGCAGGAGCCAGGTGCTTCTCCTGGTCTCCCGTGGGGTGCAGGGCCCAAGTACTTGGGCCATCCTCCACTGCACTCCCTGGCCACAGCAGAGAGCTGGCCTGGAAGAGGAGCAACCGGGACAGAATCCGGCGCCCCGACTGGGACTAGAACCCGGTGTGCCAGCGCCGTAAGGCGGAGGATTAGTCTGTTGAGCCGCAGCGCCAGCTGGGGATTTGTTTTAATGAATGCAAGAGTAAATAAGAAATCCAGTTAAAACGTTGGCGTGGAAAAGACCTAATTCGTCAATAAGTGCTGTGCATTTTGTTTCTGTGCTCGGTTCTTCTAAGTGTCAATCAATTCTTTTTTTGTCCATAATTGACATTTTATTGGTGTTGAGAATTAGTACATAGACAGTACACAGACATTTCAATTTGTACAGAATTCTTTTTTTAAAAAAAGAATTATTTTATTTATTTTGAAAGACAGAGGAGTTACAGAGAGAAAGAAAGCCAGAGAAAGAGAGAGAGAAGTCTTCCATTTGCTGGTTCACTGACCACAATGGCCAGAGCTGAGTTGATCTGAAGCCAGAAGCCAGGAGCTTTTTCCAGGTCTCCCATGTGGGTGCAGGGGCTCAAGGACTTGGACCAAGTTCCACTGCATTCCCAGGCCATAGCAGAGAGCTGCACCAGAAGAGGAGCAGCCGGGACTCAAACCGGCGCCCATATGGGATGCTGGTGCTGCAGGCTGGGGCTTTAACCCGTTGTGCCACAGCACCAGCCCCTGTACACAATTCTTATTTATTTATTTATTTATTTTGTCAGATAGAGTTAGACAGTGAGGGAGAGAGACAGAAAGTTCTTCCTTCCATTGGTTCACCCCCCAAATGGCTGCTGCGGCCGGAGCTATGCAGATCCGAAGCCAGGAGCCAGGTACTTCTTCCTGGTCTCCCACGTGGGTGCAGGTCCCAAGCACTTGGGCCATCCTCCACTGCCTTCCTGGGCCACAATAGGAGAGCTGGACTGGAAGAGGAGCAACCGGGACTAGAACCTCGTGCCCATATGGGATGCTGGCGCCGCAGGTGGAGGATTAACCAACTGAGCCAAGCCGCCGGCCCTGTACACAATTCTTAACATAGGTACTGCAAATCTAAAAAGCCATGAATTATCATTCTTCTTTTTTTTTTTTTTTAAGTTATTCTAGTGACTCTCCAGCTTCAATTTAAAGACAACTTTTCCTTAAGAGGATATCAAGTCATCTTCAAAGGTTACTGTTACATCAATCCCACCTATTCACAATTTAACATCATATTCATGACATACTCAACCTTTCAATCTTTCACAGCACATTAACAAAATGATTAGGAAAACTGGATGACCACAACCAAAAATGTTACGGAGTGCACATGGTTCTGACACAGCAAAAAGACTCATTTTCTGTAGGAAACAATTCTACTAAACAACATGGGAGAACTAATTGAAGCTATTCAAGACAGATTAAGAGCACAATTGAGACTCCAGATTGCCATTTAGTATGCATTTTATTGTAGGATATAAAAACCATCCCCACCTATGGAATGTTAAGCTGACATCCAAGACAGTCAAAGCCTCACACAATTCAATACCACTATTTTCTGGTTGTACCAAAAAAATAGACAACCAGTGAATGATTTCACCTCTTTAAAAAATCATTTACACTTAGAAAATGGGATGAGGTGGGCTTGCCTCCTTAAAAATGTTTCTAGAACTACTAAAAACCTTAGATTTACAAAATAGTTGACAAAAATATTCCTCTGGATGGTACAAGAAGGGAGACGGGGACTGCTGATAAAACACAGTGTATGATATTAATCAGTCTTGATTTCCTTCTCTTCTGCTTCCTCAGAGGTTGGACTCTCCTCGTTTCTAGTTTCTCCAATTTCTGCAGGTCAGTCTTATTTAGCTTGGGTAGCCACTTTGGCCTCTTTTCCCTCTGCTCCTCTCTTGCCCTTTGCTTGCACTTTTTTGTCTGATGACTTATCCTTCCTGGCTACCTTCTTGGGCTTCGTTTCCACTTCTGCAGGAGCTGGGTTAGCCGACAACCTTACTCATCTCCTCTTGGGCTCTTCAACAGAGCTGACCTTCCTCTTGGGCATCTTTGTGGCTGGGAGGGTGAGGGTGTGTGCTGGGTGCCAAGAGCCTTCTTGAAGCTGGGCTGCCCAGTCACTGCTACTCCTGCTGCCCTCAATCAATTCTTATGAGACAAAATGAGGTGATATGGTACAGCAGAAAGAAGCTTTCTATTTTAGCTCCTGCTTTCTGTCTCTCTGAAGTGACCTTTTAATTTACATCTGTCAGTTTTCTATTTGAAGAGTCACCATTGTTCATGTGTATACTAACAGAAATGAATGGTATAATGCAATATAATGAGCCATAACATAAGAAAAGATCAAAGTGTAAGTCAGATCCTTAAAATAGTAAGTTGTCATTAAAATGCTATAAATGTGTATTTTACAGATGAGAAAAAAATTTCCAAAATAATACATAAAGTTTTTTTTTTAAAGCTATATACCAATAGTATATGTGTTCCCATTTATGTTACACATTCAGAGAAAAAGGAGTTCCGTGTTTGTAACTATAGCAATCTCCAGACCAGGTTGGGGAGGACACCCAAACACATGCAAAGAACTCTTAACTCTTCCTCAATGTATGATTTTTTAAAAAATTCATTATGAGATTGTTTTTATTGACTCCAAAAAATGCTTTGATATTTCAAAGCTAATAGATGCATTCTTGTTCTCTTCTGACTCTGACTTTGTCTTGACATTATGGTCGGCCATTTGCTCCTTCTTGAAAAACATGGCTCAGTCTCTTATGATCACATTTTCCTTCTGCCTCTCCTGTCTTTGTCGATGGCATCTCTTCCAGCTCATCTGTCAAGTTTGGAGAGCCCAGGGCTCTTCTCTTCCCAGAGAATTTCATGCATTACCATTTTAAAAATCACCTTTATGTTAGTGCCTTTGCTTCAGATTTTTTTAAAGATTTATTTATTTTACTTGAAAGTCAGAGTTACACAGAGAGAGGAGAGAGAGAGAGAGAGAGAGAGAGGAGAGGTCTTCCATTCACTGGTTCACTCCCCAGTTGGCCACAACGGCTGGAGCTGCACCAATCCAAAGCCAGGAGCTGCCTCTGGGTCTTCTATGTGGGTGCAGGGGCCCAAGAACTTGGACCATCCTCCACTGCATTCCCAGGCCATAGCAGAGAGCTGGATCGGCAGTGGAGCAGCTAGGACTTGAAACAGCGCCCATATGGGATGCTGACACTGCAGGTGGCAGCTTTACCAGCTACACCATGGTAGCGGCCCCATCAAATTTGTGTCTCTTCTGTCACCTACCACCCAGGTAAATGTCCAAGAAGCATCTAGAACATAATATGGCATTTGTGGAGTTTTTAATTCTTATCTATTACCATGACCCCAAAACTATTTCCTTCCCAATAAATGGTACCATGATTTATCCAGTTGCTTCAGTCAAAAATCGAGCAGACATTCTTGCTTTTCTCACTTTCCTTCATTCCTCCTCAGTGGATCATCAAGAGATTCTGTTGGCTCCACTACTAGAAGTTTTCTTTAAGCTGTGAATCTGGGCTTTCCTCTCCTGTGCTGCCACTGTCTTTCTTAGGCCACTGTTAGTCTTGACCTAGGACACTGCAGTTGCCCTCACCTCCGCTCTTGTTCCTCTCTCTGTCTGTTGTCATTATCCATGGAGAGTTAGCTTGCAAAGTTCTAGACAAGATCAAGTCTTTTAATGAATTTCCATTCACCTTAAAAGAAAAGCCAAATTTTCTTAATGATTTTGAAGGGTTTTCATGACTGGCCTCTTCTTAGCTCCTTGGGATAGTCTTTGGAACACTTCCTTTTTGCTTTTCATTCTCAACCACATCTTTCTGTCTCTCTTTCTATCCCTCATGAACATTAAGCTTTCTCTTATTGTCTTAGCTTGGAATATGCTTCCTTTGTTCTTTGCATGATAGATGTATTCTCGTTCTTCAGACATCAAATCTAATGTGTGAAGGTCTTCCATAATGATCCTTGCTAATGCAGATTCTTAATCTCATTTGACTTCAACATGTTAATTTCCTCTTTGGAACATATCCGTATCTAAAACCCTACTCTTCATTTGTTGGTTTTTCCCTTTCCAAGATGTAAACTCACTGGGGGCAGAAAGGCTTTTGTATCTTTTTAACTGTGGGAGTCCTGTGACTTGGAACAATGTCAGGCACATGCATATTCTCAGTAGAATAAACAATGAAGGATATTTTCTTGAGCGACATAGAGAAAAAGAGAAAGAGTGAGAGAGAGAGAAACAGAGACAGAGAGAGGTCTCCCATCTGCTGTGTCACTCCCCAAATACCTGCAACAGCTGGAGCTGGGGCAGGCTGAAGCCAGAAACTGAGAACTCAAAACAGGTCTCCAATATGGGTGGCAGGGACTTGAGCCATCACCTGCTGCTTCCCAGGGTGTACATTAGCAGGAAGCTGGAATTGAGAATGGAGCTGGGACTGGAACTCTGGCAATATGGTGTGGGATGTGAGCATCCTAGCTGTCATCTTAAGCTCTAAGCCAAACACCCACCCATAAAATTCATGTTTAAAGGAAGATACGTGATGGAAGCGATAAGAAAGCTGAAAGATGTAATTTTCCCTTCTCTCCTCTAGAACTTAGAAGTCATTTATCAGGGACATAGGTGGTATTGTCTCATTTTAAGTGTAAAAGTGGGAGAAATGAGAGAGACACTGTTAAAAAATAAAAGAAACACTGAATGGATTTAGGGTATTTGGATTCTCTGCTTTACTACTAGCCCAGAGTAGCTATTAGCACGCTGTTCCTCATTGGGCTTATTTCCCTTGTAAAATTGTGAAGCAGACAGCTATTTTCTAACGTTTGCTCCAATCTATTAATTACCATTTTGGAGCAATATCACTTGTCATCAGTCTACATTGCCATTAGATGTGCTCTTTTCATATTCTCTGTTCTAGTTTCTTTGCAAACCTCTTCCTTTTACCTCTCTCTAATATTTAGAATATTTCTTCGCATATTCAACTCTTTCCATGGATACTATTTTACATGAAAGAGCTGATTTTGCAATTTCCCTTGAGATTAGCCTGGTTAATCTCAAGACAGGTATAGACACCATCTATTCAGCTCGTACATAATGCATCAGGAAGAACTAACATTGCTTGTTGTTGGGGTGTTTTCTACAATAAAAGTGTATGATAATGAGAACAATAATTGTTCACTGGAGCTCATGACGTTGCAGAAAAAGGCAGTTCTGAATACCAGAATATTGTACTGAAAAGAAGTTCTTATAGGGAATTATATAGTTTAGTAAGTTTTGGAGTATTTTTGGAATATAAGCGTACTTCAAGAAATCATGGAAAATGGAATTAAGAGCTGTTTATTTTGATAAGAACAATTTTAGATATATGTGTAATTTGTCCATAATATGCAATTGTCATGAGCTTTTGAAGACTTCCTCATACACGTGGATTTCAAAAATGTTTTGCCCAAAACTAAATGTCTTTAAATTCAATTTTCTGATAACTTTTAAGAGTACCTCTTACTTCCCAAAGTGATTGCAACTGAGCAAATTTTAAGAAACTTAGTCATGAAAATTAGAAATCATTGGAAGGGTGGGGTGGGGTTACGAAAGGAAATAGCAGAGACCCAAAATAAATCCAGGTAGAAACAAATGAATGAAAATTGTTGGTGGCTATGTAGAGTCTTTGTAATCTATTGGCAAAGCTGAGCAAGCATTTTCACACGTGAGTTGTCAAGTTCAGGATGCCATTCCAGAAGATATAAAGAAAGAAGTGCAGGAGAACCAGAGAGTGGTAGGTGAGAAACAAGACTGTGTGTTCAGGGCAGACATGTTGGGCCCCAGCGCAGGGGTAGCTTTTGCTCTGGAATGTTCTAGCCGTGTCCCTTAGAATATGGTCAAATTCTTCAGACTTGCCCCTTGCACCAGTGGGATGCCTTCTTTAGTTCATTTATGCATGGAGAGACAGGATGAAGATGGAAACTTCTTGAAAGACTGAGAAAAGCAAGGTCATTCCATAGATGTTTGGGGAGCTTATTGTCTATGAAACATTGGAGGGAGATAAAGCTAAAAGGACAGACCTAGTCATTGGCCTCATAGAGTTTACCATCTAACAAACCCCAAGTTCAGGCCTGACCATGAATACAAGTTTTCATCTCTGTCTCTGTCTCTTTTCTCTCTTTCTCCCTCTCTCCCTCTCTCTTTCCCTGTCTCAGCAGATAGAGAACTCCTGTCTGCTGATTTACTCCTCAAATGCCCACAATGGCCAGGGTTGGGCCATGACAAATCTGGGAGCCTGGAAATGAACTCGGGTCTTCCATGTAGGTGGCAGGAGCCCAGTCACCGAGCCATCAATGCTGCCTCCCAGGGTGTGCAGAGGCAGGAATCTGGAATCAGGAGCAGAGCAGGGGCTTGAGCTGAGGTACTCTGATAGGAGTTGTGGGGGTACCAACTGGTATCTTAACTACTAGACCAAACATCCACCACTCAAATCAGTTGTTGTTGTTGTTGTGTTTACCAATATGCAATTCTGGCAACATTGAGACTTGAAGGTGATGATTACTTTATTTTTAAAAAGTTTTTACTAACATATCTACAAGATAAAATAACAACTTTTTAGTATGAGTCTGTCCCAAATATGGCATGTAATATACTTACACACAAATTTTTATTTAGCATTTACTTTAAATTCTAGTTTAACTTAGCGTTCTGTATTGTAAATAGGTAAGTCTGATAACCCTAATATGTTCCTAAATTATTTTGCAATTAGAATTAGGAAAATTGTATTAATGCTTTGGTATTAGTATAACTAGTAAGGCAGAGGTACTGGGTAAGGACCAACCAAAATCTCAGCATTTCATCATTTCCCATATTCCTCATATCATGAACTGTTTATTATTTGTAAGCATCATCATTGTAAAGGCACAAGTCTGAATAAGCCATTCTTTATTTTACCATATACAAGGGAAATTCACAAAGTTCATGGAAAGTGGGATCAAAAGATAAGCTTCTTTTGTTGCAAACAATGTGAAATTCATGCCTAGTCTTTTATAATACCCTTTATCCAAGGACTTTGTCAAAGCTCACTCATGTTTCTGTTCAGACATTCAGATTGGTGTCTCAGTTTATAGCAGTGTCTGTAAACCAGCAACTAAAGTCCGCCCCACCCCCATGATAAATGTTGTTTGCTGGAAAGACTAACCCATTCCACACCATATAAGACATTTTCACAAACTATCCTTTGTACTCTGACCTTTAAACTTCTAGACTGGTGTGTGTGTGTGTGTGTGTGTGTGCATGTTGGGTAGGGGACTGCTGCAGCTAGCTTTCTGAGAGCTGTGACAAGAAGGGGATTTTAAATGAAAACATCTTCTTAGAAACCTTATGATCAGCCATCTTCTTTCACATTGTGTGATTGTAGGCAAAGCAGCAGTTTGAGGGTTTATAGATTTGGTCAGTAAGATAAGATGTAGTTGTAGTACTATTCCTTCACAGTTGAAAGGGTCCAACTCTGTAAGCATAAGTCCTAACCAGTAGTTAGCATTAACTGATAGGAACTGGGTCGGGAGTCCAGCCTGGCACCAACTCAGATTGCTGAATTATCCTGAGAGGGCAAAGGCTCTATGTGTAGACGTAAATGAAGATAACAAGCTGAGTCACCAGTACATAATGCCAGCCTTTTCTAATTTCATGACTCCACAGTCCAGACTTTGGGGAAACACTGCAATGACATCAACGGGAATAAAAGGCCGTGTCAGTTCCCTCCACTGGACCAGTTTCAGTCCCTGTTTCGTCAGTACAGTGGCACAGGGCGCCGGAACGAGTCTGTGTTCTCCTGTACTCAGTGGAAGAGTACAATGCATGTTCAGCCTTGTGTGTTTAATTCAAGTTTGTAGTTAGGCAAACCCTGTGAAGAGACAAGCACAGAACTATGCTTTGAATCAGAATCACATGTTCCATGACTTTAAAAGGATGGTCATAGGAAAACTACATGGCCATATCTTGGAGAGTTAATGGCAAGTTTTCATTAAATTCTTTAAAACCCTTTGTGTTGCTTATATACTTATAATTATTTTCTTAAAAGATTATTTTATTTATTTGAAAGACAGAGTTACAAAGAGAGGTGGAGACAGAGAGAGGGGTCTCCCATCCACTGGTTCACTCCCCAAATGGCCCCAACAGCCAGAGCTGAGCCTATCCAAAACAGGCAGCCAGAGCTTCTTCCAGGTCTCTCATGTGGATGCAGGGGCCCAAGGACTCGGGCCATCCTTCACTGCTTTCCCAGGTACATTAGCAGGGAGCTGAATGGGAAGTGGAGCAGTGGAGACTCAAACTGGTGGCCATATGGGATGCTGGTGCTGCAGGCCAGGGCTTTAACCTGCTGTGCCACAGAGCCAGCCCCAATATACTTATAATTTAGAATGGACTTTCCCCA
The DNA here is from genome assembly GCF_964237555.1 of Oryctolagus cuniculus. Taxonomy (NCBI): domain Eukaryota; kingdom Metazoa; phylum Chordata; class Mammalia; order Lagomorpha; family Leporidae; genus Oryctolagus; species Oryctolagus cuniculus. Next base: position 154,321,216 of record NC_091432.1, on the reverse strand, counting down.
ACATTTTATTATGATACTTTTTGGACATACAGCAAAGTTTTAAAAGAATTTAAAGTGAACACCACCATACCTACCACCTGGATTCTACCATTAGCAATTCTACCTACTTCCTTTATCATGTAGCTATGCACCTACCCACTTTATGCATCCATCAATCCACACAACATTTTGATGTATTTCAAAGTAAAACACAGACAATAGTCTATTTTCTCAGCATGCACGTCACTATGATATTTTGGATATAAACATTTACATACAGTGAAATTCACAAGACTTACGTATATTTTCTGCAAGTTTTGAGAAGTCTCCCTATTCCTTTCAAGATAGATTTTACCATTGCCCCACAAGAGTTCCTCAATCCCCTTCCTTGATGGTTATCTCCACACAGAGGCAATCCTTGTTTTGATTTTTTACTTCACAATAAATTGGGTTTGAATGGAATACGTAATAAATTTAAATTAGGTTTGCTTTATACATAGTTCTGTTGACTCTGACAATTGTAAACAGCTGTGTAATCATCACCGCAAGATAGGAAGAGAGGCAAGCATTTGGTACGGTAGTTAAGATGCTACTTGGGAGGCCTGCATCCCTCCTCAGAATGTCTGCTTCGAGGCCTGGCTCTCTTGATGCAGCTTTCTGCTAATATGCACCCTGGGATACAGTATGCAAACGTGGCTAAAGTTCTTGAGTCCCTGACACCCACGTTGGAGACCTGAATTGAGTTCTTGTTTCCTGGCCTGGTTATTGCAGATGGAATCTCTCTCTCTCTCTCTCTCTCTCTCTCTTCTTTTTCTCTTTTTCAAATAAATAAGATTTTTAAAAGATAGACCACAGTACTCTCACCACCAAAAAATTCACCTGGGCTCCTTTATAGTCAATTTCTTTCCCCTGCCCCAGCCTCTAGTGGTCCCTGATTTGTTTTCTGTCCCCGAAATTTTACCTTTTTTAGAATGGCATATCAATACACTATGTAGTCCTTTGAGTCTGGATTCTTGGAATGGCATAATGCATTTGGGGTTTCATACCCAAGAGTGTATGTGTCAAAATTTGTTTCTTTTTATTGCTGCATGGTATTCTGTTATACAAGAGGACTTCAGAACAGTAAGTTTCTGGAAAATGGAATGGAAGATAAGTTTATTTTGGTGCAAAGCTTTTTAAAAATTTATGCATAGTTTTTTAATAATACGTATTTTCCATGAGCTTCTTAAAGACCATGAGTATACATGGATTTCAAAAATTTTTGTGTGCCAATATAAATATATCTTTTAATTCTACTTTTCATGAAATTTTTTGAGGTCCCCTTATATCCATATACCATGGTTTGTTTACTTATTTGCTAGTTGAGTTGCATTTGAGTTGTTTTTGAGTTCTTGGCGATTATGAATATAGCTGCTGTAAACTAAGTGGCATTTGTGTTTTAGTCCTCTATCAGGCGGATTTGCACGATCCCCCTTTTTGTGTGAGTTTGTAATTCTCAAAGCTATTAGTAGATACTAAACAAGTGCCGGGACATTTGTCAGGGACAGCTAGAGGTATGGTATGTTTTGGAAAAACTGGTTCAACTATTTTGCTCCAATGAAACCTGCAGCTTGCAAAACCAGAGTGGTCTGGCAAAAAAACAAACAGACAAACAAACCTAAATGAAAGATCTCTGTGAGTGAGATCCCAGTGGAAAGAACAGGTCATCAAAGAAGGAGGTAACTTTCTCTGAAGGGAGGAGAGAACTTCCGCTTTGACTATGACCTTGTCTAAATATGATTGGAGTTGGCAAACTCAAAAGGCTTCCATAGCCTTGGAAACTCATGACAAGAGCCTGGGGTGATTACTGACGCCATAAACAAGAGTATCAATTGTTAAGTCAACAACAGGAGTCACTGTGCACCTAGTCCCCATGTAGGATCTCTGTCCTTAATGTGAATTAATGCTATAACTAGTACTCTAACAGTACTTTACACTTTGTGTTTCTATGTGGGTACAAACTGTTGAAATCTTTACTTAATATATACTATATTGATCTTCTGTATAGAAAGATAATTGAAAATGAATCTTGATGTGAATGGAATGGGAGAGGGAGTCGGAGATGGGAGGGTTTCAGGTGAGAGGGAAGTTATGGAGGGTGGGGAAGTCACTGTAATCCAAAAGCTGTACTTTGGAAATTTATATTTATTAAATAAAAGTTAAAAAAAAACAGAGTGGTAGTATGTATTACATTACTTGTATTTTGACTTTGGGAACTAGAAAAAATATTAACTGCTAGACATGTCATAGCTGGAAATGTCTATCTCATTAGGTGATCTTTTTCAAGTGGACTTGGGGCATTTTTTCTTTCCTGGACGGGACAGATGTTTTAATTTCTAGTCTTATCTCAGGAGCAAGTGTATTTAATCTACCTTTGGGCTCTGGACACTGAAGGTGAAGATTTGTTGTTGAGGAAGCAAAAAAAAAAAAAAAAAAGAAATGTGATTTGGAGAAGAAGGATGGGGGGGAGGAAGGGTTTGCAGTAACAGTAGCAACTACCAATAAATATTTCATTGTGTTGCTATGTGGAGTGGTTACGCCAGGTCAAATTGCTTAACAGTAAGTCAGGTTAATACAGGGTTTAGTGAGATGAGAGACTGATGAGGGGGTGAATTTCATCATAGGATTGTGGTTTTGTTTTGGCAAGGGATCCAATGCCAAATGTGAGAGGCTGCTGCCAGGTGCTTACTGGAAAGAAACGTGCTTGTCTCTTCATGCTCTTGCATTTTCTGTGAAAGCAGAAATGATTTTGTCATTTTATTTACATGCGTACATGTGTATGTCTGTGTGTGTGCATTTATAATGGAGTTACAAATAGCAAGAAAAACACATAGGCCATATTAATTTACTTTACAACTTTATTCATTTATTTAACAGAAATGAATTAAGTGTATGTCAAATCCCCACAGTTTTGAAACTGTAAGTCAGAAGAATCAGACTTTGGTAAAAAGAAAAAAATAGTAGTATGTGATTTTTGTGACTGTTAGAAGAATAAAGGTGGGATTTTATGTATGAGCCTCGGTGAAGTCCAGTGGGGTAACTTTCCTGCCACTCTTTATACTTTAAAGAACTAATTTGAGGCCAGCGCCGGGGCTCACTAGGCTAATCCTCCACCTTGTGGCGCCGGCACACCGGGTTCTAGTCCCAGTCGGGGCGCCGGATTTTGTCCCGGTTGTCCCTCTTCCAGGCCAGCTCTCTGCTGTGGCCAGGGAGTGCAGTGGAGGATGGCCCAAGTGCTTGGGCCCTGCACCCGCATGGGAGACCAGGATAAGTACCTGGCTCCTACCATCGGATCAGCACCGTGCGCCGGCCGTGGAGGCCATTGGAGGGTGAACCAATGGCAAAGGAAGACCTTTCTCTCTGTTTCTCTCTCTCACTGTCCACTCTGCCTGTCAAAAAAATTTAAAAAAAAAAAAAAAAGGAAGTAATTTGAACTTTGAACTAAGAATAGAGATGAAAACAGCTCATAGAAATCTTTTTGTGTAGCATTGACAGTGGACACTGATAAACTTCAAATGGGAATAAAAGGACATGGTAGGTCATCTGAATATGTTAACAATTTGTAACTGGATGGCTAAACAGTACATAGAAACATAGACAACCAAGATATTTTGCAAACATGCCAGGCATTTGGTTTACAGAAAAAGGTCCATTTTTCCCCTGCATTTACAACTTCACACAGCTCCTGTGAGTGTCTTCAGGGAAGCATTTTTTCATTGTAGGTGCAGTATTGTTCAGATTAGGCTCATCAGTCACTTTAACGGGCAGATAACATCAATAATCTATCTTTGTGTTTGTAAGCCCTCATGCTGCTTATGAATTTACAAGCACAAACATTAATGAATATCCCAGTGGTGTAAAGGTACATTTATACCTATCTCCCTCCCTCTCCCGTTCTTGGTGTTAGAGGAAACTGATGAAGAGCCCAGGAAAACACTGTGGTACTTTATCCTTATTATAACAATAGCTTTGTTACAAAGTTATTGAGTTACAGAGCCTTGGCTTCTCTCAAGATCCAATGTACTCATAATTGCAGCTGTTATAATGGTGATTTGTTAGACTTAAAATGCTCGGTTCTCCAGAGTGTCACTGTTAAGGAGAGTGAAGTGGGAGTTTAGTTTGGCTACGTGGATCAAGTAGATTGAGATCTCAGGAAATCCAGAAGGGAAATACCCGAGAAATCAGGAGCCTGGCCGGAAAACCTGTGCTTTTTCTCTAGGGCTTTCTCCACAGGAGGGCAGGTATGTGCAGTGCTTGGTCAAGGAGAAAGCAAAATTAAGAGAAAGCATACTAAAATTTTATTGGTAATGGTGGCTTACACATCTCTCTGAAACACTAGCTGAGCATTCTTTCGGACCATGAAACGTCTCTTTTCTTTCTTCTTTTTTAAGTAAACATCTGCCTTGAAAACTGATTTGGAAATATTTAGGTTCTACACTAAGTATTCAAAGCATCCTAAATAAGAAAGTGTGGTTCACAGTCATTCACATCATTTGAAGAGAAAACAAGTGTTTCCTGCTGTCTGTCAGGCTCAGTGCTTGCGTTCGCTGCCATCCTGTGTTGATGCCTTGGACAGGGTTTGGAGGAGGACGCACTTCTTTCCAGGAAACAGGTAGGCTAGTATCCTGGCCAAGTAATTTGCTGTTTGCACTGCACTGTGCTATTTATTGTATTTTTCCCTTCTTTCTGAAAAGGACAAAAAAGTAGGAAGATAAAAGTGGCAATGAAGAACAATGCATATTATTTGCTCTAGAATTCTCCGTCATGGCTGAAAAATCAGCCTTCTCCCACTCCTTCAACTCTCTCTTACCAACACTTGCCCTTAAAGTCATCTTTAATGATGGAGGTAATTTTATATGGCTTAAAACATTTGAACTTTACTTTTAAACTGTAGCTTCCAATTAATCCAGTTACAACCTATGTAATTGGAATCAGTATGATACTATCACGAGTGAAATAAGAACAGATTGTCATAATAAATGTTTCTTAGATAGGTAGTCTATGTCAGACCCTTTTACCAGTGCTTTAACTAGTATATGAGGGTACTTCAGAAAGTTTGTGGGAAATGAAATTAAAAGGAAAGTTTATTTTGGTGCAAAAATTTTGAAATTCATGCATACGTTTTTTCATAACAAAACTTCTCTATCAACTTTTTGAAGAACCCTATACACATAAATTATATTTTTTGTAGCAATGTAAATTTATCTTTTAATCCAATTTTCCATGAACATTTTTAAAATTTTATTTATTGATCTGAAAGGCAGAGTGACTGACAGGAGGTGGAGATACTGGTTTACTTTCCAAATGTACCCAGCATCAGAGCTAGGCCAACCTGAAGCCAGGAACCTGGCATTCCATCTGGGCCTCCCGCGTGGGTGGCAGGAACCCAAGTACTTGGGCCATCCTATGCTACCTCCCAGGTGCATTAGGAAGAGAGCTGTATTGGAGGCACAGGGTAGCTGGAATTGAACTAGACACTCCCATATGTGATCCGGAGTTCTCCAGAGGTGGTCTAACCTGCTGTACCATGATGCCTGCCCCTCATATACCAGCTTAGGATTTCCTAGCTTTTTTTCCTCATTGATATTCTTCTAAGAAGATTAAATTTAGCACTTAATTTAAATTAACTAAGTTAATTTGAATATGAATTAAATTTAATTTCTCTCATGGATAAATCTAATAATAAGGAATGCATTTTTGTCAGGTAGGGTTGACCATGAGAGTGACACAAACCACTCTGTTGGCTAATATTCCTTCACTCTTCCCTCCCAGATGCTGTCACCTCCGTTGAGAAGGCAAGGACTGACCCAAATCGGTTCATGCTCTTGGCAACCCTAGGGGTGGGTAGTTGGTTGTCTTCCCCTTGTGCAGATCAGAAAACAAAGACTCTGAGTGAAGCAACTTATGCAAGGGATAGTTTATGAGTAAGTAAAGCTTCCAGGCTGTACCCTCTTTTTTTTTTTTAAGATTTATTTTAAAGGGATTGAGAGAGAGAGAGAGAATCTTCCACCTGCTGGCTCACTCACCAAATGGCAACAATTGCCAAGGCTGGGCCAGGCTGAATCTAGGAACCGAGAACTCCACTGGGTCTCTCACACAGGTGACAGGACCCCAGGTACTTGGGCTGTCTTCTGCTGTCCTCCCAGGCACATTAGTAAGGAGCTGAATCAGAAGTGGAGCAGCTGGGACTTGAACTGGCACTCTGATATGGGATGCCAATGTTGCATGTGGTAGCTTAACCTGCTGCTCCACATTGCTAGCCAATGCTACACCCTTTTAACAACTATACTGTGTTGTCTCCAATTCTTTATGCATTCATAACAGGAGCTACTTCTCTGCAAACACATTTTATATTCAAAGGAGTAATTTTCCTTGTTTTTTTTTTAATGTTTATTTATTTATATTTGTCTACTTGAAAGGCAAAGTGAATGAGTGAGATGAGAGTGAGAACAACTGTGAGAGCAAGAGGCAGAGAGAGAGGGAAACCTTCTGTCCACTGGTTCACTCCCCAAATGCCCATAACAGCTCGAGCTGGGTCAAGCTGGAACCAGAAACTGGAGCCAGAAACTCCTGGCTTCCCACGTGGGTGCCAAGATGCACCAACAGTAAGCTGGATTGGAAGCAGAGTAGTTGGGACTCAAACCAGCACCCAGAGAGTCATCTTTGATAGCCAAATGATAGAGTCTGTCCTATTTGCCCTATTTGTTACCTACATTTGTTATGTATATTTGAATTCTGCCTGTGGCATACTTTGTAATTCTCAGCATGAGCACGTACTCTGTCTCAACACTTTACTAAATTCTTCACTAAATTATCCAGTTTAATCCTCTTGATAACACCTGGGGTGAACAGGAGTTTAACAATAAGCCAGGGAGTTGCTGGGAGGTTGGGGCAGGTGAACTACTGAATTAGGCCTGCTGCCCAAATTGGTTATGTCCTACACTTGCAAGCCATTGGTCATATCCCAGATAATCTCCCATGGCAACCTAAGGGTAGAGTTTAAACATTTCATCCCACATTTGAAAATATATTAATACCACTCCAAGTTATCTTGCAAATAATTCCAGATTTAAGGACAAAGTCGAGTGATTTAAACTCACCTTAGAAACTGCAGAGGTTTATGGGAAGAGCTGTGTGCGGTTTCAGATACAAACTATGTAGAAATATGGGAATGCTGGCTCGAGGCACTGCTGCCTGAAGACCGATTAGAAAGGAAGGTAAAATATCTTAGAATTTGGCAGGATTGCTAATACATCTAGCTTTTTTGCCCCCCTCCGGGGGGGGGGGTTGCCACTTGTTGAAATCATCTTTGTTTCCAAATTTTTGCCTCTTTTTGTTCTCATTATCATCCTATTCTAATCCTTAGCACTTTTCAGGCTGATTCTCCAAGGCATAAAGACCAGTAATAGCTTAAAGTATTATTTCTCCCCAGTGGGTTTGCAGTTTTTCAGAAATTGAAGCTAAGGGGATAAAACATTGAGGATGATGTTTTTGGCCTAAGGTGGGGACATTCAGAGGAGAGCCCTGTGAAGCCCCTGCCATCCTACAAAGATGCCTGTCGCCTATGAACCAACCTAGAGGCCTCTTTGTCAGGTTGAAAGCCAAAGTTATGAGTGCTGGTGTCATGGGATTTGCTGTTTGCTCATCTTTTTTACGAGATGAACGCCTATGCTAAGGCCTCTTCCTTGTTACTGTGTCTTGTGATTAAACTGAATCTTGACTCTGTAGTGGAAGAATTTGGGCCAAGTGATCAGTGAGATGGCTTCTGCTCTTGGCTCCTCAGGGTGAGTGTGTGGGTGGTCTTGCGTGCCTTAGTTTCTCCATCTGTTTTAGTGGAAAGGATCGTAACATTCTTGGAGATCACAGAACGGAATGTGCTGTATAAACACCAGGCAGTGTTGTTACAATAAATAGCAAATTAGTGACTCTAGCTTAAATTTCCTGCACTTGATGACTTGTGGGTGTATCAAAGTCTCAGAAATTGTCACTAGAAAATCCTGTAGTAATGCCTTTCCCTATTTTCTGACAAAAACACAATTTTAGAGTTTGGGCCACCATCTGTTGAAATGCAGACCTGCTTCCCTGTGGAAGGTTGATGTGCTAGCTGCCGTAAAATCTGGCATTCTCCTAATTATTGCCAACTTGTTAATATCTGTCTCAAGGGCTCTAACCTGTGCATCTAGCTTTTTTGTTTTCTATTTCACATTTTTAAAGATATCATTTTTAATTGAAAATATTCTACTAGAATACATTATAGTGTTGATATTAAGATTTGCTGGTAGGTGGCTGGCGCCGTGGCTCAATAGGCTAATCCTCCACCTGCGGCGCCAACACTCCGGGTTCAAGTCCCGGTTGGGGCGCTGGATTCTGTCCTGGTTGCTCCTCTTCCAGGCCAGCTCTCTGCTGTGGCCTGGGAGTGCAGTGGAGGATGGCCCAAGTGCTTGGGCCCTGCACCCGCATGGGAGACCAGGAGGAAGCACCTGGCTCCTGGCTTTGGATCAGCGCAGTGCGCCAGCTGCAGCAGCCATTGGGGGGTGAACCAACGGCAAAAGGAAGACCTTTCTCTCTGTCTCTCTCTCTTTCACTGTCCACTCTGCCTGTCAAAAAAAAAAAAAAAAAAAGATTTCCTGGTTGGAGAGATTAGAAAATGAGAATGTATTAGTACGAGTAGTGTGCATTCCCAATCGCAACAGTCATAAAGGAGTAGAGAACAACTGACATGAATATTTTCATTCAGTAGTTCTGTTTTGGGAGATCCTGTTCTGGTTTTGTGTTCCACCCAGGAGCCAGGAGTAGGCAGATAGATACTACTTCTCACCCGAGAAGGATCATTTATGGAACAGAGTAGAGTGACTTTAAGCTCGGAATCTCAAATCACAGATTTGCCCTGTGCTGTGTTCATTCATCCATTAGAAACAATAATATCCACCTTTCTATTTAACTGGCTTATTATGAAATTCAAATGAGATTTGAAACTGCTTTGTAAATACAAAAAAAGATTATGGCAAAAGTAATGCATTAGCAAAAGTAAAATTTAAGGTCTACATTGGGGCAAACCTGCTTGGTTTAAATGATGCCTGGGTGAGATCAACACCCTGTGCAGGACAGAATAAAATCAGCCTTTGACCCAGAGCAGGTTTAGAGTTTTCAGGACTGACCTCTCGTAGCTCCTGTACCAGATAAATAGAGTAGAGTTCAGGGTAGGATAATGAATCACGTTTATTAGGTCATTTTATTCTGTATATTTAACAGTGATTTATTCAACCTAATGCAAATAACAGAGGGAAGAAATTCTGTTTTCTGAGTACCTTTGGGTGTCCATGGATTGTGCATGCAGACAGCTTGATTCAGAAGAACCATTAACTTCAGAGGTCAAAACCAGAGTTCAGGACCCAGGGTTTCTTTTGTGATGCAGTTTATTGCTTTGGAGATTAGATGAGAATTTAAGTAGAATTTGCCACCCGTAGATGACTCTAAAGTCTATTTCCTTGATTTGGTGTCAAGAGAACTAATTCTTTCTTTGTTTTTCATCAACAGTGAGCATTAGAGTAAGTGATCAAGCATTTTCTTGTATATAGATGGACATGATGGCCATAGGACTCATAGTGGTTTAAATAGTATAGAGACTAATGTATACAAAATGTACATTGCAAACTTAAAAGTGTAGTCATTCATTCAGTTGCCACTACACATCTACTTTGGGTCCTAACAAGAAGTTGGCAATCTAAAAGGCAGATAGACATGGAGCTGACAATTATGGCACCTTAAGCTTAGATCTCTGAGGAAAGTGTGCCCATAGCTGGATGGTACATTGCAGGAAGAGTACTATTGTTTGCAGAATTTGAGGCTTTTTTCCAGAGAATGGAAGATCATTGAGCTAAACCTTAAGGAATAGAAATTTGTTAGTGGACAAGAAAACTCAAAGTTCAAGGACTCTCTAAGGAAGAAGGCTGGTGAAGCTTCAGATGTCTGATGTTGTTTAGGCCCTATTTTATTTTTTCTGGAGCTTATTTATGTGTATGTAGAGGAAGTCCCCACTAGGAGCCATGTCATAAAGGGTGGTTTATTCTATGCTGGTGAGTTTGGATTTCATCTTGCTTGGGTTGGGGTGTCATATTATATATGATGAGACTAGAATATTGTGTTCTTATTAAAAGCAGATGCTACTGAGCCACTGGGAGCCACACATGCAATTTGATATACTGTCTTCCCCTCTAAGATTGGAAAAGAATTTGCACTAACCCAGTCAACTTCTTGCTTAGTACCCATGTCCGGCAGGTAGTTGTACACATTCCAGGGTGGCAGGGCTTGGGGCTGACTCAGTTGCTATGGCACAAACAAATGCCTATGAGATATCTGTCAGGTTAAACTTCAGAATCCTTACGACAGTCAGCTTTCCCATTGATCTCATTTGCAGCAATGAACATTCAACTTAAAAGAACATTCATTGGGCATCCACTGTGTGCTGAGAACAGTGTTGTGCTAAGTGCAGTGAGAAATAGGATGAGTAAGGAATGGTTAAAGGCTCCCAGTGGTAAAAACAGCAGCCTGTTGAGTGCTTATTCTGGGTCTGTTAGGGCTCTAAGTGCATTAACTGAAGTAGGTGTTGTGTTCCCTATGAACACATTTTGCACACTTGACTAGTTTGTGGAGGATTCAAACTCATGCGCCAACTCCAGAGTCCTTGATGTGGTCTTACTCTTCTTCTGTGAGGGAGGCGGATGTGTTTATGGCTACCTGTATGTGAAGGAACAAGTTGGAGAGTGAAGGCAATCAGGGAAACAACAGAGTTAGCATAGAATTAGTTTTTTGGGGGGGGAGGGGCAGAGTGGACAGTGAGAGACAGAGAGAAAGGTCTTCCTTTACCGTTGGTTCACCCTCCAATGGCCGCCGCGGCCGGCATACAGTGCTGATCCGAAGCTAGGAACCAGGTGCTTCTCCTGGTCTCCCATGCAGGTGCAGGGCCCAAACACTTGGGCCATCCTCCACTGCACTCCCGGGCCACAGCAGGGAGCTGGCCTGAAAGAGGAGCAACCGGGAAAGAATCTGGCGCCCCGACCGGGACTAGAACCCGGTGTGCCGGCGCCGCTAGGCGGAGGATTAGCCTATTGGCGCCGGCCAAGTTAGGGTCTTTTTTTAACTTAAAAATAAGAGACATTGTTCTTATTTTGCCTACATTTTAAAAATCATAATTCAGAAGGATCCATCAGAGCAGTTGCCACATTCTCACAAACTGGACACCTGAAGGAGGAATGAAAGCCTGGGAGGGGGTAAGATGAGTTAGTAATGACCGGAGGGCAGGGATGCTCAGTAGTGTGAACTTCCGAGGGAGCAGCAAATCTAAGGCTCTGTGCATTAGTCCTCGAACAGAAATGAGGGGAAAGGCAAGGCAAAGCGAGAAACTGTCAAGAAAAAAGAGGTAATTTTAATAGTCAGGGAAAACAGAATATGATCATGGGCAACAACGTGAGTAAGGACAGGCAGTGGAAGACCCAGTGGCACATGGAAATGCCCAAGATTGCGGATTAAATCTTGGTGGAAAGGTCGGTTTACACGTTTTAGATCTCACAGGGCTGCATTTGTTTATTATTCCCTGAGATTATTTGTGTGTAAGAGAAGACCAGAGATGAACACTAACCATCCTCAGGGTACCGGCTGTGTTCTAGTCATTAGCATTCAACAGCTGTTTTCCCCAGTGCTCACTTCTCAGAGAGGTTCGACTATCAGTGATAATCTTCAGAATTCTGAGAGTGAAAAGAAGTGCCGATTGTAGGCTTCAACTGTGGTCAGCCTGGTCAGAGGAGGACAGCTGCTCTCCCTGTCCAGGGCTGAATAAGGCTCTCTGCTGCCTGAAGAGAAGTTGAACTATGCATGCAATGAGTTGGAATGAAAAGTAAAAAGTGATCAAGTGCCAAAGAACAGGCATCAAGCAACATCTGCCTCAAAGATGGACTGCTTCACACTGATCAAAGAAGAGTACTCTGTGGCTTAGTATTGTCCCTGATTGACCAGTTACTGTCACCGCTCTCCTAAGTGGAATGCTTTTGATGGAGAGGTGCCTGACGTCTAAGCTTCCCAATCACATCCGGTGCCTCAGAGGCAGCCTTCTCTCTCTCTGGTGGCATAGACCATTGGACGGTTGTACCCCGTCAGGAAATAAGATTGCACTCAGTTGCTACAAAGTGATTTAAACTGCAGAAGAAATCCCAGAAATTTAAAGCCTTGCAACAAATTGATGCCAACACTTTCTTTTAAGTTAACTGATCAGAAAATTAGTATTTACAAATTCATCCTAAATTAATTCTCAAGGACAGGGGACATTTGCCTTAGTAGCTAAGATATAGGTTAAGACACCTGTATTCCATACTGGAATGGTCGGGTTTTATACCCAGCTCAGAGCTGCTAACTCAAGCTTCCTGCTAAAGCAGGCCCTCCAAACCCTGGAGGTAGCAGGTTGATGGCTCAAGTTAAGCAAGAGACCTGATCGAGTTCTGGGCTCTGTTTGGCCGCCAGGCCTGCTCTGGGTTGTTGTAGACATTTGGGGAGTGAATCAACAGATAGAAACTCTCTCTCTCTTTCAAATTAAGAAGTAATGAAAGTTAAACACAATCGATTATTTGATTATTCAAATCTGACTCGCAATTATGCTAGCCACTATCTACATGTGGCCGTTGTCCACTTGGCATATGATTGGCACATCAAGGAACTAGATTTTAATTTCATTTAATTTAATTAACTTTAGATTTTTAAAATTGACATTTGAATTAGTTATTAGAAAATGTTTGGGGGCTGGTACAGTGGCTCAGCGGGTTAAAGCCCTGGTCTGAAGTGTCAGCAACCCATATGGACGCTGGTTCTAGTCCCGGCTGCTCCTCTTCTGATCCAGCTCTCTGCTATAGCCTGGGAAAGCAACAGAGGATGGCCCAGGTCTTTGGGCCCCTGCACCCATGTGGGAAACCTGGAGGAAGCTCCTGGCTTCTGGCTTTGGATTGGCGCAGCTCTGGCCATTGCGGCCATCTGGGGAGTGAACCAGCAGATGGAAGACCTCTCTCTGTGTCTCTACCTCTCTCTGTAACTCTGTCTTTCAAATAAATAAAAAAAACCTTTAAAAAAAAGAAAATATTTGAGTTTGATATCATTTGGGTATATGAATCTACTGTTTCAACTGCCAATTTAATAGGATCTAAACGCAGATCAAGTATTTCCAATGAAAATTTGGTATATGAGTAGATATGTACTATAAGCATAAAAGTACTTCATTTTAATGTACTATAAGCATAAAAATACTTGATTTTATTCATGTAATACCTAGAATTTAAAATATTTCATTAATTTTTATTGTTTACATGTCAAAATCCCAATATTTTGGATACAATGGGTTAAATTTTTAAAATTAAGAGAAATCATCTTACCTGTTTCATTTTCTTGTATTATGTGACCACTTGAAAATATTAAACAATGCATGTGGCTTGCATTCTCATTTTGTTGGACGCCCTCATTCAGGCATTGATTATCTGTGCTCATCATTTGGGCGATGGCATGGGGGCTGTTAGATTGCTGCCTTGGTAGAGCATGTGGGGGGATGGAAAAGACTCTTCAGCTTCTGGGTCAAAAGGAGGGTGTGTAGAAAACTCTTGGCTTGAGATCAGGCCCAGCAACTTGGATGGTGCAGATCCAGCTGGGCCAGGGGCCAGGCAATCAACGAGCACATGGGGCCAGAGTCTGTTGGCAGATTCATCAGCCTGCAGCCAGCTGGAGGCTGAGGGCTGGGAACATAACAGGGTGGCTCTTCCATATGAATCAAAACGCTTTGATTTGACAACGGGTTATGAACACCAGATTGGACTGTAGGTTTTAAATTGTGGTGCTTGCTTGTGTACCTGGCTCTACTGTGCTGCCTAACCTTGAAAAGAGACAGAATGCACTAGGGTAGATACTCCTGCCATCCACTTGTGGAGGTCTCTGCAGAGATTTGGAGGTAGATAGAGAACCAGTATTTGTGATGGGCACAAATGATGTGGCCCATTTGTAAGGAGTAGACACATCAGTGGACTTGGGAAGCTAGTCAGACATCACACCTGACTGACATAGACCTAAATTGGACCAATAAAAATGATGAAGAACAGTTGAATCTTGAATCAACTACACATACCCAGAACTGGTCTTGCTTCATGAGAAACTGTGTGTGTAATGGCTGATCACATGCACTCTGGAGTCAAGTCTTGTCTGAATTCAGCTTTGCCAATGACTATCTCTGGGAACATAGGCAGAGAACTAAACTTCTTTGAGTCTCAGTGTCCTTATCCATAATGATGTCATTTACATGATGCTGACCAACTTCCTAGGTTGGTTGTTAGGACGATTAAAGTGCTTGATAAATTGTAGCTATTATTATTATTGGCATTATGTTTGTTATTCCTATTTCTTTTTAAAATTACTATGTAAAAGCAAAGACAGAAGATCAGATTGGACTGTGGCTCACAGGTTAGCACTTAAAGATACTTGGTCCAGTGCAAACAGTAGAGATATGGCTCCACTAGCTCATCACTCTGGGGAAAAAAAAATGACATCATCTTGGTTCTTCTTGGCCACAGTCTTTGGCAGATCCATGGGAATCACAGCTTTCCTTTAAACTTATTCTCACATTTGTAGTTCTGACAAATTACAGTGAAAATCTAAGGAGTTGTTGTTTAAAATAAGCATCTTGGAAGAAAAAGAACGGTAGAGAAGCGTGTTCACCTGAATCATTTGGTTGACAATGTCTGCCACAAAAAACATCTTGACATTTAGTTTTCCCATGGTTCCTAGACAACTGAGCAAGTACAGGCTTAGTGTCAGACGAAGGCTGAGGTGGTGGGAGAGTATTTGTTTTGGTTCATTTTTACTTTTGGTTAAAGAATAATTTAATTATTAGGGATAATGTAGTGGGGAAGGCACAGATGTAGGAGTGGACTTATATCCTAGGTATGTACATGCATATGGGTAGCCTTGAACACTTTGCTTTATAAACTTTTTTAAATTTCAGTTTGTCTTCCTGAGAAGTGGAAGTAATACTCAACCTTTGCTATTGTTAAGAGGATTGCAGATGATGTAGGACTGACAGTGTTGTTCCTGCTGAGCAAATCTGATGACCCCAGCTGCTACATTGTTTTTTCTGTCTCAAGAGAGCACATTTAATTGTGTGTATGGATTTGGGATTGCCTGACTAAGTTACCAGGAAATTCTGAATTCCCAAAGTAGGTATATCAGACCCTAACTGGGTCAGAGTACTTTGGCGAGGTCACAAACAAGTTAAAGTTCTAAGAATTCCTTGTATTACTATACTTTTTTTCCTGATTTTTTTAAAACTCAAGACAGTGAATATTTACGTATCTTGCTTGAGTGATGTGTTTGAGAACTTTGAGAATGTTCTTGGAACCCTCTACCTGACATCACATCAATGTTCTTGAATATTTTAAACATGCATTGAGATAAAAGCAATGAATGAACACGTGTGCTCAGTAGAAGAAAAACATGCCAGCAGGACAGCATCTTGCAGGCAGGCTAGCACAACCCCACCACAGACTGCTTGCTTTCACTAAGCCCAGATTCTGTGCTTTGCACCTGGGATGTTTGTCATGATACTTGATGGTTACTAGGTGTGTACATGCTTAGGGAAGGTAGAGGGAATAAAGCTCACAAATGCCAGTGCATGACTAATAGCAGTAAAATTTCACTTTGATGAATGCCATTATTAATTTATGGTTCATTTCAGTTTCACCCACTAATTATTTGCTCCCTGCTTATCGACTGTGTGTTCATGACAAGACTATTTTCTTGTAGGTCCATATTTCAAATTGACTGTTCATTGTCACATTTTAGAAAGCCAAAATTTGTTTTAAATAGCACCTTTTTTTTTTTTTTTTGCCCGTATGGGAGTCATTAGTCCATGTTGGTTTAGTGCATGTAAAAGCCAAATGACAAGTGTTTAATGGTGAAGTGGTAGGGAAATAGTGCCCAAAGGGTAGGTCTGAGAGGTGTAGACCTTTCTTATCACAAACATTGTAATCCCACTTGGATTTAATTCTTTATCTGTAAAATTAAGGGTTTGAGCTAGTCTCTTTTAGATTCCTGCCAAAAAAAGCAAAGAATCTGTGGCAGCATGCAAGAGTCCACCAAATGAATTATTCCATAGGCCTTTGTTATATGCTGTGTAAGTCAGGATTCTCCAGAGAAACATGTCTCCAATAGGAGACATGTATCAACTCTTGGTATCTTGGTATCATCTGTGTGTGTGTGTGTGTGTGTGTGTGTATTTGCATACACATGTAGGAGCATACTTCAAAAAGTTCATGGGAAAATGGAATCCAAAGATAAATTTATTTTGGTGAAAAAATTTTGAAATTATGTACATGAGGGGTCTTCACATCATATTATGAAAAAAACTATGCATGGATTTAAAAAAACTTTTGCACCAAAGTAATCTTATCCTTTAATTCCCCCTTTTCATTAACTTTTAAAAAGTACCCTAATATGTAGATATGTGTGTAGGTGTGTATGTAGAGAGAGAAAGAAAGTAAAGGATAGTGAGAGGTTGGATTGCTTGATTATGGAACGTAGAAGTCTCTCTTGCCCTCTTGCCCTCTACAAGTTGGAGACTCAGGAAAGCCAATGCTGTTTTCTAGTTTGAATCCAGAGGTCTGACAACTGCGGAAACTGGTGTAAATCCTGGTTCAAGGATAGAACACCAGTGTACCAGCTTATGCAGGCAGGCAGGTGGGGAAAGGATCCTCTCTTCCTGTGCTTTTCGGGCTTTGGTGGATGAATGTTGCCCACTAGCATTAGAGTGGGGAGTCTACTTTACTGAATCCACTGATTCTTCTGCCAATCTCATCCAGAAACAGCCTCATAGTCACACCCAGAAATGCTCTGTAATCTGAACACCCTTTGGCCTAGTCAAATTGACACAGAAAATTAACCATCATACATGCTTATCTGTGATTTGCTTGGCCAGGCTATTCCCCCTTTATTAGGTTTATGTAGTAAACACTAATGAGTTCAGAAAGCCAACTGCTTGCTTTTCCAGTCATTGATTCTAGAATAAGAAGGAATTCTTAGAGAGAACGAAATCCTGAACTCTGCAATGGCCACACATTACTAGCAGTGATGTGATTTGTAATTGGAACATAGACTCCACATGTGAACTGTTAAGGATACATGAGAGATAGTACAAGTATAAGTGCATAGGGTATACAAGTATAGAAACAAAGATCTGGTCCCAGGTCTCAAGGTGTACGTGCTATGATACTGTGTTGGCCTCTCTTGGTCCTAAGTCCTTCTGTTGGCAGGGATGTCTGGGAATCACTCTCAGATTAACACTTTGGGTGCATATTGGCACTTGATGAGGCAGAGCTCAAAAGAGTAACTCATTTCTTTTCCATGGAGGTATGTCAGAGAAAAGAACAGTCTCCCTGGAAGACCTAACAGGAGTTAAGGTCTACAGGTTGTTTCACAGTGAGAACTGGTCAAAATGCCTGCTAGAGATTTTTTTGTGTTGGCAACTGTGCAAAACAAATGCTGTCAACTTAATCATATTCTAACATATGTGTGAAGCAGCTCAAAAGTGAAAAATGACATCATGATTGTCACCTGCAATATTCCTCTTCAGCGATTATTTTGATAGGTTATTTATTGAGTACATTGCCCAGAATGAGAGCAATTCACTATCTGAACCTTGTGGTAATGTACTCTTGGAAAAAAATCTCTCATCTTGCTATAGAACTAGACATCTTTTTAATGGTTTTACAGGTTTCAGTAAAATTTAATTAATTACAAGGGAATCTGCCCATGTGTTTCAGTGTGTCCCTTTGACATATCAGTCAATATACTGACAATTCTCAATTCACAATGTTCTCACTTAAAACAATTTTTTGGCTTTACATTGGTGCAAAAGGAATTCAGTAGAAACCACCCTTTCAATTTTGGCTTTTGTCCCTTCCTGGGCTAGGGAATTGCTGTGTGATACTCTCTGGCAATCCTGGGCAGCAGCAGCCAGCATTGAGCTTCCAGTCAGCCCTGTAGCCACAAGATAAAACACCCAGAACTGTACAGTGTGCCGAGTTGCCAAGGCATGATGAGTAGGTTAGGTATAGTCATTGCGTTTTGACTTGGGGTATTTTCAACTTAATGATGGGTTTATTGGAAATTAACCCCATTGTAAGTGGAGGAGCATATGGATCTGACAACTTTGCAGCAACAAAAGTGGTGGGATTGGAAATAAATTATTTTCTACCAAATACCTATTATGTCCTGCATTTTGGCTCACAACAAAATGAAGAAAGAAATAATTAAATACATTGAATCACTTGGGCAGGTTCTCAGTATTATATCTTCCTATGATGTGCTTTAGATTTGTAGCTTTCATAAACAGCTCTTTATGGTTAGGGTTGGGTTCACATTTTCTGTATTGTTGACCTACTACACAATACAATGTAGTGGTATGAGCATGCAGGAGCTTTCCACAGGTTGCCTGGTAGAAAATCTTCTAGCAAGAAGGGACAAAGAGCAATCTTCTTTTGTTCAAACACATCTCTGTGCATTGTAATAACTCCCATACTAGACTGTAGAAACTCCCAGGGCAGGAATCAGTTCATTGCCAGTGATCAACTAAATTGGCTTCCCTGGCCCAGAAAGTTGGAAACATGTTGATGGATTCACTTGTATATTCACTTGTATATCATTGCTTCACACAGTGCCTAACATCTAATGGGTACTCAATAAATATGTGTTCAAACTGATTTTAAAGGTTATCAAGGAATTACTATGTCAAACAAGTGTTTAAAGGTCAGTCTCAGGTGGTAGGTCAACTGATGCAAGGCCTTGCCAGTCTAAATATAGTGCAGAGTCCTGTTATATTCTCTAGGTATAAACAGGGTCAATTCATTCATGTAACAAGCACCTACTAGACATCTGTTACCAGCAAGTAATCTGCCAAATACCAGGGACACAGATATGAAAAATCAAGCATCTTCCTTCTAGGGATACAGGGTGCATGGCAAATGAATAGTTAAAATCTATTTCATAATGGTAGTGGTAGAGAGAAGCACAGGATGCCCTGAAAGTAGCAAAGAAGGAAACACTTTCACCAAGAAAGTGTTATGATAAAAGAGGTTATCGACAGGTCGACTGGCAAGAGCTTAGAGGATGAAATAAATGTGGCCAAACGTGATATAAATCCAGATGGGATTTTAAGTGATTTCAGTAAGCAATAGATGAGAAAATGGGGTCTAAGTGGAATTGCTGAAAAATGGTTAGAACTGATCCATCTCACAGAGATTTGTGCATTGTCAGATGAAAAATCTACATTGTCAGTGGAGAGATCATTTGATATTTGTGGGATCTTTTACAACCTTTCTTATTACAAATTTAATTATTTATAATACATAGACATCATTATGCATATTGCCTACTCCCTTTTCCAAACATGGCTTTGGTAATGTCTAACACATTTGTGTTCACTGGAATTGTTCTTCAGAAGCTCTGGAAATCCACTTCAATGGAGGAAACATCATTGCCTGCCCTCAGTGGAATTCTACCATCAACACAGCTTTCCTTGGTCCTAGTCTCCATATAGGACTCCTGTTATTTATTCTAAGAGAAAAAATAGTTGGAAAGCTTATTTGCCCCAAAGAACAAACTTAATCTTATAATGTTTTACATGATCTAGATGTCAGTTTTCAGAGGTTAATGCAAATTGTCCTAGTGCCAGACAAAACATTTAAAGGTTTCAGAGATGCAATACAATTGTACTAATCACATAGGATTCCAGACCCTTTGAGATGGTCTTTTTTTGCTTGAAGCAAAACAGTTCACTTAAGAGATGGCCTACTTTGGAGGCTGGACAGAAAGAGGCTGAGAACATTGATGAGCCAGATTGTTAACTCATCCCTTGGCCTTAGACATACTTTCTGGGGTTAAATCATGACTTAGCTCAACCCCTTATGCTTGTGCTTAAAGAAATGAAAATCAAAGAAATAACAGGAATACAGAGTACCAGTCTCCTGACTTGTAATTTATTATAAAACTTCTGCCTTCAGTATCACACTTGGCTTAATTGAGGCTAAACACAAGCTTGCAGCTCTTGGGCTACTAAAAGAAGTGAACTCTGGTGGGCATAGTTTGGAAGAGCCAACACATCACCATGGTTGCATGGCAGACATTCCTGTGCCAGGAACTGTGCTAAGTGTTTGATGCAAATCAGTTCATGTAGCTTTCAGATTCGATTATCGTGCCCATTTAACTTGCCTGAGGTGGCCCTGCTGTCTACCGGGAAGTTGGAATGCTCAGGCACAGGCCCCTTGGACTCCAGGAACTTTGCTCTGAATCCGTAGCTATCATGCCTTCCTTTGCATCATTTCATCTCATTCAGAGCAGCCGGATAACTAAGGATTTCAGTTATGAGGGATTTTTCTTTTTCTTTCTTTAAATTTGGGAAATGTTCAGGCCTTGAACTTTATGTGTTCTAAAATTACAAGTCAGAAGGTGCCCTTGAGGGAAAAAGGATTTCTGTCATCACTGCCAAGGCTATGCCTAAGAATTCTTTCGCCTGCTTCGGTTTTTTTTTCCCCCTCCACTCATCAGACATTTCTTCTGTCATTTGCAGGCTAGATGAGTATCGTAACCCATTCAGAAATGCTTCAGTGGAGTCAGAGAGGACCCCCTTTCCAATTCTTTGTGTGGATAATGAGAGCTCCAGAATTATGCCATAATACTGTCCTACTTCCTTCCCTCCTTCCTTTGCCTTTTACCCGAAAAGCTGCTAGTAAAGTGCTTGGTCAGCCTTGACTAATCTCCAGGTATAGCAATGTTGTGATGACCCAAAGAGAGAGAAAAAAATGTATACTCTGCTAAGCCACTCCATCTGCTAAGAGGATATTTTAGAAGGGAGCCAGTGCTGTATGGAAAGAAACATGGGCATGAATTGACTTTTTCAGCACTCTTGTCTCAGTTCTCTCACCATCGTGTGTCCGGATCATGTCCCGTAACCTCTCTGTGTCTCTATCTCTCCACTGGTAAAAGAAAGATTGTTTTATGGGGCAATTTGTGGTGTTAAAGAAACAATTAGTATGGATTTTACAGGTATTTTGACCAAAACATAAAAGGCTTCACTTTTAAAATCATTATAATGATTTCTCTACTAATCAGAATACCTTGAAAACTACTGCCACCACCACCACCATACCTTGGCTTTGTGACAAACACATCATTGATCTGTCATGGACCTAAATCAGAGTCTCCTAATTGCAGATGACATGCAACTTGTTTTTCTGCTTTCTCTTACATCTTTAGAGACTGAAAAAAAAAAAACCCACAGGATTAGTGATTATTCTCTTTCAGAATGAGCAGTTACTAAACTCATTCATTCTGTAGTCTTTCCTGGGGTGCCTACTCCTGGACAAGGGTTAAGCATGGCTGCTGGGGGCCTGGAGAAAGCTGACACCACTGTCCTGGGCCCTGGGTCTCCACGAAATCCAGGCAGAATCCTCAGACTCCCTCCAGCCTGTAGTTTTTTCTCATCCTGAGCTGCTGCGTGTTATACCGAAGGAAGTCTCTAAGGAGTGTGCTCAACACGTGCTAGGATCTTGATAGTCCTTTGCTGGGAACTGCGATCAAGGCCAGCTCTCCCTCCAGTGCTGAGTGCCTGAATGGGGACAAAGGAGGAGTTGGGGACAGTGTCAACCCCCTGGGTGCAGTGACCATGTCACATGTGTATGAACACTGACACAACAGACTCCATCCAAAACACCCAGCCTGCAGGAACGAAGCCTGACGGCAGAGACAGCCTGCTTCTTGGGGCCTGAGGCTGAGGAATTGTCAAGTTTGAGGACAGTGATGAAAACTTGTTTTCTCTCTCCTTCTGCGAGCCCGAGCCCCAGGGCTCCTGTAATTGACTGTGGTGGGTATGGATTACACATTCAGGGAGAGAGAGGCCCAGTGAAATGACTTGGCACTCTTCTCTGCTACACACGCAGAGCCTGCCTGGAAGCTGGGAGCTGGGATGCTGCTCCCTCGCTTTCCCATAGGGCTGGCAGGAGCTGCTCCGGCGCACTCATTCATCAGGTCCACTTTCAGATTTTCCTGTGCCCTGACCTGCAAGTTTTGTCAAGTGCAACCATTCTGGAAGCCCCAGACAGTGGTTTCTGAGATGAAGAAATAACACTCAGATTGAAAAAACATTTGGTTTGCCTCAGTCAACTTGCTTTAAGGGAGGAAGTGCCAATCCCTTTCCCGTTGGTGCACGGATATGGTGCAGTTCTTTTCCCTGAAGCCCAGAGACGCACTTCTCCCCCACCCTGACCAAAGTAGCTGTTTGCTAAACACTTCAGACAGTGATAATGGTGTTTAAGAGCTGCCACAGTTCCAGTGTTTTGGGTTGCCAAATGCCCCTGCCCTCCCTGCCAAGTTTAAGGTTAGAGTTCAAGAGAAAAAGAGATATCATGGAAACCCAAGCCAGAGACCTTTCCCTCGGGCTGTTTCACCAGGCCTCCTTCCCAGCAGCTTCATACCACTTATTTATGAATTTTGAACTCATTTATAATTTAAAAATGTAGGAATATAGGTTAGCCTTGAGGGGACATGGAATACTTGTACAGATTCACACCTTTTCCCTGAAAGTTGCGTATTTATCTTGTAGCAACAGGAAGAAAATGCATTGGTTTTCACCCAGCCTCATTTGATTGCACAGCTAGTGCTTGCCAACCTAACAACTGGTAATTCCTTGATTTCCAAGATTTTAAATCCTGAGACTTGAAGGTCTTGGAACAAAGAAAAACCTATAAGATAATGGAGAATGCTTTTCATGTTTAAGAGAGGGAGGAAGGGGGTGGGGGGGAGGAGGAAACAAAATGGATGAAACTAAAATTTCCAGTACTGAATTCTCAATTTCTATGCCCACCCCCCAATCCCCCAGTTGTTCCACTGTGTTCATAGTCATAGCAGAGGGTGGAACTTAGAAACAAAAGCCATTGTCATTTATATTTGCATAGCTAGGAGAATAAACCAATATGTATGATGGAGCTGAGTTTGTCACAAGGGAAGGGAGTTTCTCTCTATGAGTGTGTGATTTATGATCATGGTGAGTGATGAAATTAAGTAGTATGTTATATTCAGAAGAAAGATACTGGCACAATTCTCAGTATTCAGCTGATTGCTGCATGTCCTGTGCTTGGAGAAATGATGAGAATGACTTTCCTTTCGTTTGCCAGTATTTGCCTCTCTTTATACTAATCTCAGCTGAATTGAACAGTTTCCCCACTCTGTACAAAATAATGCTTCTCATTGTATTCACTTGATACACAACTTGAGAGGACATTCAGTTTTTACAAATACAGATCTGGGAATATCTTAAATGATTTATGCATACAGTTTCGGGATTGGTCAAAGAGAACCAAAATCCATGAAGCCATTAAGGCTTTGTTTTAAGGTAAAATTGTCTTTCCTACAGATATCTAAATCAACTACACTGAGGGCAGAGATGTATCTTATATTTACTTTAAATGTTGAATGGGTTTTATTAAATATATTGCCTTGGCTTTCACATTGTTTAGAGGATGATTTTTCAAAAGACAAATGTGTGTGGAACGCAATTATGCCTCTGTGTTTGTAATGCAGCGATAATCTACATCCTAGAGTGAAGCTGGAGGGAATTATATGGTGTCCCAATTCATCCTTGTGTTAAGATTGCACTTAATCAAATGTGTGAATTTAACCTCAGGTGGCATTCAGATAGTGGAATTAATTTTAGCTGACTTGGAGCTCCATTTCCTTTTAATACTTGGATAATCAAAGTTGTTTTCAAATTTCCTCTCATTGCTTGGATTCTAACATTTAAAATAGAAGAGCTTGAAGTACAAGTTAGACAATGAAAGATTCTTAGGATATAATCTTGCCATTCAACAAGTATTTAATGAGTTCACACCACTGGCTTTTTCTTTTAATACCCCAGCCCTACTCAACATGCTAGGTTACACAGCCACACTTTCCTTCTCCCTCCCTCCGTTCCTTCCTTCCTCCCTCCCTTCCCCTCTTTCTTCTCTCCTTCTTTTTCTTCTCTTCCTTCTTCTTTTTCTTCCTTCTCCTCCTCCCCCTTCTTATTCTTTACAAAAACTCAATTATTTTAACCCACTGGGAACAGTTTTGCCATGGCTAGGAATAAGGAAGCTGTTTTTCTTTTCCAGAGGACAAATTAAAGTTGACTCAAAGGACGTGTATACTTGAGACAAATAGAGGATAAATGCCTGTCTTGAAGGGAATTTAAGGAAGTGTGGGGAGTGACAACCTCAATGGGAAAATGAACCTGAACACTTTGGAGATTACCTTTTCTGGAAAGTTAAAAAGTGAAGTAAAACATTAACATTTACTTATTAAATATTTTTTAAGCATTTGAATTTAATACTTTGCCTATCCTGGTCACTGATAATAATACTCATAAGTGATAGGTTTTTCACAACTTGTGAGGGTGACTTTTTTTTTTCCTTTATTTACCGCTTTTTATTTTTCCTAAATTTTTTTTAACTTTTATTTAATGAATATAAATTTCCAAAGTACGACTTATGGATTACAATGGCTCCCCCCCCATACCGTCCCTCCCACCCACAACCCTCCCCTTTCCCACTCCCTCTCCCCTTCCATTCACATCAAGATTCATTTTCGATTATCTTAATATACAGAAGATCAGCTTAGTATACATTAAGTAAGGATTTCAACAGTTTGCTCCCACACAGAAACATAAAGTGAAAAATAATAGATGATTTTTTTTAAATGATGATGAAATCAGATCAGACCTATTGTCATGTTTAATCCCAGTGAGAGTCAAGTTGGGAATTGATCATTTCTTTTTTTTCTTTTTTTTTTTTTTACAGAAGATCAGTTTAGTATACATTAAGTAAAGATTTCAGCAGTTTGCACCCCCATAGAAACACAAAGTGAAATATACTGTTTGAGTACTCGTTGATAGCATTAAGCCTCAATGTACAGCACATTAAGGACAGAGATCCTACATGAGGAGTAAGTGCACCGTGACTCCTGTTGTTGACTTTACAAATTGACACTCCTGTTTATGGCATCAGTAATCTCCCTATGCATCAGTCATGAGTTTCCAAGGCTATGGAAGCCCCTTGAGTTCTCCGACTCTTATCTTGTTTAGACAAGGTCATAGTCAAAGTGGAGGTTCTCTCCTCCCTTCAGAGAAAGGTACCTCCTTCTTTGAAGACCTGTTCTTGAGGATGACTTTTTTATTATTATTTCTGTACAATGTTCTATACCTGCTGCTATACTAAATTGCATTTTATGCTTTATGCTTGAATATTTCCTTCTTGAGATGCTTCCTAACATAAAGTTCATTAATAATTTCTCTGCTGTTTAGATGACATTGGAACTTTGATTTTTATTGCATTTTTCAAAGGACAGAGTGTGCATCAAAAGCCTCTTCTAAACCAGTTGGCATCAGCTAGGATCACAAGGCACCACCTCTAGATCTGGGCCAGAGGGTCCTTCACCTAGACTCATTCTTTAGAGGGCCTTACTTGATCCCTCTTTCATCTGAGTTTGTCGCTCTCATCTGAAGCCTTAGTACAGTCATTGGGACATGGTCACCCTAAGCCTGTGTACCCATTCTAGATAATATTCCAGGTCAGGAATGGATGGTTAGAAACCTGCTTCCATGACCGTGTGACCCACCTTCTTTGTCCATCCACTAGAGGGCGAAATGCAATTCTGGGAGGCCTGAGGGATTTCCATAGGTGTCTATTGCCCATGAATGAGCTGTAGACAAAAACACAGAGTAACCTAATCATTCTAGGGCTTTTGCATTAGCTAGTTGTGTTGCCTGTAATATTTTCTTTAATCTCAACATGCAGCTGATTTTTAATTGCTCAATAGTCTGTTAAATACACACCTTTCAAAGAGGTCTTTCTTAACCACCTTTCCTAAAATAGCCTCCTTCTCTATAATCACTCTCTCACTTTACATTATTTGCTTTTTGCATCATTCAATACATGAAAGTCTACTACATAATTTTTATTTATTTACATAATAAAACAGAAACTGCCTGAGGGAAGGAAATTGGTTATTTTTTACACTGTCATTCTGTAGCATCCAGAACACTACTTGTCATATAGTTAGCGCTCAATAATTTCTTTGCAGTGAATAAAAATAAGTGAATGGACTTTGAGGATTAGGAATGTGTTTTACCACTTTAATTTAATGTAACCATTTATTTTATCCCTTTCCCTATAATCTTATTTGGGGTGAAATGGGCAATGAATTAGTAAATTAAATTTTTAGAAGTATGTAAAAGTGGAATAGTTTAAAGAGAGAAATATGACTTTAATTTTCTAAAAGAGAGTAATGTAGTTAGAACAATAACACTGTAAGTTTTTCCATTCAACAAAATAATAGCAAAATTACATTTTGACCTTCTTGAAGAAAGTCAACAAAATGTAAAACTTTGTCAGAGTGAAGGTTCTCAGTTTGACTTGTGGTGCCTTTTTCTGTGCCACTGTCCTGTATGTGCACACAGTATCTATTTCATAGCTTGCTTCTAAATGACCAATTACACGATTCCCTGGTGCCTAACAAGTTATGTTATCTATATAAGCTTCTAATGTTTGTAGTATTTAACTGGGACCCAAAAGGTCTGTTTCAAGCAAATCAAGTAAAACTTTTCCATCAAATAAAAAGTAATGTCTTACTTTGTTCACAAATAGTTATCTGAAATAAGCAGAATTCAAACAAGGGTGATAGTTTTTCTTCAGAATGGGTGGCCAACAGAATAATATTAACACTTAATAACTCAGCCTTTACAAATTACTTGATGGAATAAAATGTGAAGAATAGACTACCCTTATGTAAAACACACTTTTACTAGATTCTGTGATTTTTTTTTTCAGTGTTGCCAGAGTTTTAGAAAATTCCTGGGTTATGTTTAAGGCTCAGAAGCAGCATTTCAGTACTAAAATGTCTTCCTCAGTCTTTGTCTTTCATAGCAGAAAAAAGTATATATGTGTCTATTATGTACCTTCATTCATTTTTTAAAGATTTATTTATTTGAAAGATAGTATTACAGAGAGAGAGGGGAGAGAGAGAGAGAGAGAGAGAGAGAAAGAGAGAGATGTTTTCCATCCGCTGGTTCACTCTCCAAATGGCAACAGCCAGGGCTGGGTCCAGCAGAAGCCAGGAGCCAGGAGCTTCATCTAGGTCTCCCTAAATGGGTGCAGGGGCCCAAGGACTTGGAGACCTTTCGACTGCTCTTCCAGATGCATTAACTGGGAGCTGGATCAAAAGTGGAACATCTAGGACTCGAACTGGCACCCCCATGGGATGCTGGTGCTGCAGTGGTGCATTTACCCAATATGCCACAGTGCCACTCCTCATGTATTTTTTTTTTTTTTTTGAATCAAGGCAGTTTAGTCTTATTTTGACAATGAAAGAAAAATTCACAGTGGAGAAATATTTGTATTTTCATTTTCTGGAGTCAAAGCTAACCAAAAACATATAAAAAAATAGGGAATCCCATTTCCTGGCAATTTCTTCATTCAAATAGTGAAATGAATAATATAACTCACTGCACTTACTTCTTTTCTTCTTCTTCTTCTTCTTTTTTTTTTTTTTTTTTTTTTTTTTTTTTGGACAGGCAGAGTGGACAGTGAGAGAGACAGAGAGAAAGGTCTTCCTTTGCCATTGGTTCACCCTCCAATGGCTGCTGCGGCCGGCGCACCTTGCTGATCCAAAAGCAGGAGCCAGGTGCTTCTCCTGGCCTCCCATGGGGTGCAGGGCCCAAGCACTTGGGCCATCCTCCACTGCACTGCCTGGCCACAGCAGAGAGCTGGCCTGGAAGAGGGGCAACCGGGACAGAATCCGGCACCCCGACCGGGACTAGAACCCGGTGTGCGGGCGCCGCAAGGCAGAGGATTAGCCTATTGAGCCGCGGCGCCGGCCTGCACTCATTTCTAAATATTAATCTTGCATCTTCAGAGAATGGCTTAAGATCATTTATCAACAGGAGAATTGACCTCTCCTCTCTATTATTTGACAAACATTTTATTCTCATTAGAACCAGAGACTAGGGTGATGTAGATGAAAGTTCAAAGCTAAAAGGAAGAAACTGGAGGGCATATTTAGTCTGTCTTTGTTCATTCCACAGACAGAAGAGGCCCACAGAGATCACACAGGTGACTGGTGCCAAATTTAAAATAATAACTTCTCAGTATTTAAGTCATGTTCAAATACAATATAAAACTATCTAAACCACTTTTACTATGTCATTTTCTCGTTACTGCTGCTTAAAAAATATGTTGTAACAAGCATTCTATCACATTTGAAATTGTTGTTTGATTATAGAATAAGAATAACCAAAGGAATCGATTGCATTTTTAACATGTTAAATTTCCTGTATAGGTAGTATATTCACATGGTTCAAAAATATAAAATATCCATATTTTGGTTTCTCTTCAGATCATATAAATCTTTCTCTTTTTACAAAAATATAGAATCTCTCTCTCCTCTCTCTGTGTCCGAGTCACCTAGCTTTTCCCCAGCAAGCAACCCGTGCTATCAGGGTTTTCTGTGTGTGTGATCACTTCAGGGGATGAAAACATTGTAGTAGACTTTGTATGTTGGTTTGGTCCTTACTTTTTCTTCACTTTAGACTATAGCATGGAGATGATTCCCTGTCAGTACATAAAGACCATTTCGTTCATTTATGGTTGCATTGTACTGTATTGTATTGCTATGTCATTATTTAATTCCTATTAATATAGATTCAAGTGTTTATGATTTTTATTTATGACTAGTAATGCTTTAGGATATAAACTTGTAATGTATAAATAAACACACAGGATAAACTCCTAAAAGTAGAATGCCATTTTTATGGGCATTGTCCAGCTCCCTTCCAGAGTTGTACAAACATACATTCCCCTCATCACTGTGTGAGAAGGATTGTTATCTCTTGTACTCACTAACAGGAGTTATTACACTTTGTGTTTCAGTGTGAGTGCAAACTGTTGAAATCTTTACTTAATTTATACTAAATTGAGCTTCTGTATATAAATATAATTGAAAATGAATCTTGATGCGAATGGAATGGGAGAGGGAGCGGGAGATGGGAGGGTTGCGGGTGGGAGGGAAGTTATGGGGGGGAAAGCCGTTGTAATCCATAAACTGTACTTTGGAAATTTATATTGATTAAATAAAGTTAAAAAAATAAACTTACACATATTAAAGAAAAACCTTTAGATCATTCATAGCTGAAATGTAAAAAATGCTATTCAGTTCAGTTTTAAAGTTACTCTGTCTTAATATGTATGAGCTGAATCCTCCGCCTTGTGGCAACAGCACACCGGGTTCTAGTCCCGGTCGGGGCGCCGGATTCTGTCCCGGTTGCCCCTCTTCCAGGCCAGCTCTCTGCTGTGGCCAGGGAGTGCAGTGGAGGATGGCCCAAGTGCTTGGGCCCTGCACCCCATGGGAGACCAGGAGAAGCACCTGGCTCCTGCCATTGGATCAGCGCAGTGCACTGGCCGCAGCACACCGGCCGTGGCGGCCATTGGAGGGTGAACCAACGGCAAAGGAAGACCTTTCTCTCTGTCTCTCTCTCTCACTGTCCATTCTGCCTGTCAAAAAAAAAAAAAAAAAAAAAAAATTCTATCCTAAATCAGGGATGGAACTCAAATTACTTCATAAATGATGTTGGAACACCAATTGAGAAAAAAAACAAAGAGGAAGGTCTTCCTTTGCCATTGGTTCACCCTCCAATGTCTGCTGTGGCCGGCGCGCTGCAGCTGGCGCACTGCGCTGAGCCGAAACCAGGAGCCAGGTGCTTCTCCTTGTCTCCCATGCAGGTGCAGGGCCCAAGCACTTGGGCCATCCTTCACTGCACTCCTGGGCCACAGCAGAGAGCAGGACTGGAAGAGGAGCAAACGGGACAGTATCTGGCGCCCCGACCGGGACTAGAACCCGGGGTGCCGGCGCTGCAGGTGGAGGATTAGCCTAGTGAGCCATGGCACCAGCTTAGGATAGAATATTTTAAATCATATACTCTATTCTTGTCTGTTTTGGGTCAATTTCTGACTTTTTATTCTATTCTATTGTATCTTTACATGTTTGCTACCGATATAGATTTTAATCATTAGCTTTAATGTGTCTTAATCATTATCTCTTACTGTAGGATACATTTTTACAATGACACCATAATTTGTTTCCCAATTTTATTTATGTAATAACATACATATAGTCACAGGATAGCATCTTTGTTTTCTCCTCTTGCCTTTCCCATGTATAGTTTGAAAAAAAATTGATAAGTTCTAAAAAACAATGAGATACAAGTGCAAATGAGATGGTAGTTTCTGATAATTATCAATTATTATGTTTTTCTTGGCAAGTGAGATCTGATGGAAGAGGCGATCTATATAAAGGCTCTTAGGAAGTGGAAGCCGGGTGTGCTCTTGTCCCACAGAGGTAGGAAAGCACTGTGGGTAGAGGGAAGGAATGCTCTTAGAATCATGTGGCAGGTATATGTTGAAGTTCATGGAGAAGAGGTTGATGATTTCAAAGTTTTGTACTTTTTACATACTAGAGTAACTGTAGTTCCTTATTGTATAAAATGTAGAACATTCAGAACTTAAACCAGTAAGGAAAAGCATACAATTACTTTGTTCTCCTGGATAGACTATAGTTCTTGAAAATGAATTTTTAAGTGTCTTTTCTTTGCAATTGACTTCTTGGCAAAAAATAAATCTGTATATTGCATTACCTCTGGGTTTTTCCTTAAAGAGTTTAAGGATAGACATATGGATAACAGTTTAAAAATATAACTATGGCCTTTCCAGTCATAGAAACCTTCCGATCCAAGAGGTCCTTTTCCCGTTCTCCAAAATATATAGAGCTATATATACCCAGAAAGCACCACGGCAAGGCACATGGTATTTAGTACTAAAAACACCCCCACTGATCTTTTCTTGAGTACTGCAACCCTGTGATCAAAGTGACTCGTAGTCCAATCTAGATGCCAAGTTTCTATGCCATCTTCTAGCCACCAAGCCCTGTAACTAAGCCTTTTTGTTTGGTAAAATTACAGAAGAGATGTTGTTGGGTAAGATATTTTGTTCTATTTTAGTGCCTGTAGTTCATCGAGGAAAATGACTGTCAGTCAGTTTTCTCACATACTTCTCCCACTTGTCTGCGTGTGTCCGTGTGTGCTTAAGAAGTGCATGCTTGCAGTGTTTTAGAAATGACTTTCCACTTGTGCCCTAGTGTAGACTGTTTTGATCACTAGGAGCCTTTGTGTTGCTTCTAAACTGGGAGAGAATTGACGAGTTCTGTTTTGTGCACACATGCAGCTTAGCAGTTGGAATTTCTGAAGACACCTTTGGGATAGGCTACTGCTGATACAGGATTAGTTTTGAAATAAATTCTTTCTAAACAGATATGTAGCCTTCTTTTTCAAGCATGCAGTGGTGAGCCAATTCAATATTGGGAAAAGATTGATAGACAGTGATGAAAGAAATGCTGGTCATAGCATAGCCAAAGTTTTGATAAGAAACACAGGAATATAGCCTATGTCAGATGTCATTCATGGAGACGGTTACATTTGGAATATTTGCTACATTTTCTCGGCAAAATATAAAGTTCTTCAAAAGCAAAGATAATTCTCACTCATCTTTACCTTTCCAGCACAGTGCTTGCATCTCAATGCTTATTGAGTGTTTCAGTGAGATGAATGAAAGTCATTCCCAGGAAAGATTGTTTGAAATAAAGAGGTCACAATTGTTCCTGGAGATAGATAACATATATGTATGCCCATATTCCCTGCTCCACGTTGATTGAGCAGGTTGCCTTAGTAATTCTTTAATAAAATATACAACAGAGGTTTTGAAATCTTTTTTGAATGGGTGGATGTAGAATTTCATTGGTGAATACAAAGCTTACCCCCACCTCTGGTCAGTTTTTAATTTCTTTGTGGACAATAGGGATAAATGATAGAACATTTCAGAAGTTGTGACCAGAAGAAATCATACAAAGGAACATTTAGGACAAATAGAAGTGTGCCACCAAGCCTGATATTGCATTCTGGGTGCTCTGTTGAAACTGCAGCATACTCATTTTGATGTTGCTATAATAATAATCTGTTTGTTAAAAATACCCCTATACATATCCCTAGTATTAAAGAGCCTGGATTGTACTCAAGGCTCCCAGTTAATATGTTTAGGCAAAATTGATGGCTAGATATTAAGACTTTGCTCAAATATAGCAGGTTTGAATTTTACAGCTGGCAAGGAGCGCATAGTTCAAGAAACTAAGTGACTTCATCTATTTTATTCCAGAGTTAATACTGGGGCTTTGGTTTTCTGATTTCTCAGATACTGCTACACTGTGTTGCAGAAAGCTATTTTAAAAAATGTGTGATCATAGAGCACTTGATCCCTGGATGTTTTTTAAATTTGATGTATGAGACTGGCATTATGGTATTTTTTTTTTAATTTATTTATTCATTTGAATGTCAGTTACAAAGACAGAGAGAGAGAGAGAGAGAGAGGAAGAGACAGAAGAGAGAGAGATACTGCATTCACTGGCTTACTTCCTAAATGCCACATTCTGGCTGGGCCAGGATGAAGCCAGGAACTTCATCTAGGTTCCCACGTGGGTGCAGGGCCCCCAGAACTTTGGTCATCTTCCACTGCTTTCCCAGGCACATTAGCATGGAGCTGGTTTAGAAGTGGAGCAGCCAGGACTGAAACCAGTGCCCATGTGTGATGCTGGCACTGCAAGCAGTGGTTTAACCCACTGTGTCACAGCACCAGCCCCTCATCCATAAAATTTTATTGGGACACTGTCAGATCTTTCACCTATGTGTTGTCTGTGGTGCTACAATGGCATAATGGGTGATTGCATCAGAGACCATATGAGGTGCAAAGCCTAAAATGTTTTGTATTTAGAGCTTCATATAAAAAGCTTTCAACCTTTATTACAAGGAAGAATGAAAAAAATTAAAAATTAACACTATCACTTTGTGATAAATTAGAACATATGCTTTCTGCAAAAGCTAAAAATAATCTTGTCATCGAGAGATGTAAATGATCTCTTTATAAAAAACTAAAATGTCTGTTTGAATTAAAAAATAAAAAAAGAATTGGATTTCTAGGAAATCTCTGATTATAGATTATAGATTATAGATTATAGTTGCCACAAAGAAGCTTGTGACTTAAATAGCACTGACTGAAGATGGGAGATGCCTTAGGCTGTCCCATATTGTGTGAATTGAGGATGCAACTTGAATGCTCACCAGCAGTCCTTCTCTTGACAGGTGGAGTGGATCCAACAGCAAGTGGTAAAAAAACGTACAAAAAGGGATTATGACCTCAACCGTGCCCAGTCTACCTACTTCAACGATCCCAAGTGGCCTAGCATGTGGTATATGGTAAGCCCGCTATGGAAGCCTGGCATGGGGCCATGTCATCTAATTTTGTGCTATGCAAGGATTATCTGTTGGGTCTGGGAGGACACAGTAATCACAGACATCGGGGACTTTTTCTTGTTTCAAGATATAGCATTTGAGATTGGTTAGTGTCCTCTCATGTTTTCTGGATCTTTTTTGAGCTTAGATTTTAGCTCTAAGGAGAGAGAAAAGGCAGCTCTGATTCACAAAAATTCTGTTTCAGAGCTCACTTTGTGCAGTAGCTTTCTAAGTGGGTCAGAGGGTAGAAAAATATGCTAAGATGCAGACAGCACTAGAACTGTCAATAATTGGGTTCACCTCTACTACACATTTATTCAAAACCAGCCTGGTTAATGCTCCCTGGTTCTTGGAAATCACAGAAATGATTGTGCTGGTAAGTGACAGACTGCAGACTCAAATCATCTAATGGCTGCCCTCTCAGTTAAGGTAATAGTTTATAAAACTGAACCCAGAATAACAGCTGAAAAATGTTTGACTTGTAGTTCAGTGATTCAAGAAAGACTTCAGTGAGGGAAACTTCCTTAACATGGAGGGAAGAGAGATCCTCTAGTTCACTCGTCATTCCCTCCTTTGAAAATATTTCTCTAGTCGTAGCATGCTCAGGTTCATGGTCACTGAGAAATGGATTAGCATGCATTAATTACTCTTTTTTTTTTTTTTTTTTGGACAGGCAGAGTGGACAGTGAGAGAGAGAGAGACAGAGAGAAAGGTCTTCCTTTGCCGTTGGTTCACCCTCCAATGGCCGCCATGGCCGGCGCGCTGCGGCCGGCGCACCGCGCTGATCCGATGGCAGGAGCCGGGTGCTTCTCCTGGTCTCCCATGGGGTGCAGGGCCCAAGCACTTGGGCCATCCTCCACTGCACTCCCTGGCCACAGCAGAGAGCTGGCCTGGAAGAGGGGCAACCGGGACAGAATCCAGCGCCCCAACTGGGACTAGAACCCGGTGTGCCAGCGCCGCTAGGTGGAGGATTAGCCTAGAGAGCTGCAGTGCCGGCTGCATTAATTACTCTTAATAACGAAATCCACATGTGACTGATTTGCTCTACTATCTATAAAAAGCCATCTCCTCTTCTCTTTTGCAAACATCTTGATTGCTGAACGCTGCCTTTGTATTTTCCACTTTGCTACTTATCTTTGTAGTCTCTGTCCCTGCTTCTCTACACAATGTCTCCAGGTTGAAGAAAGGACATAGATCTATAACATTTCCCATCCCTAGCCTGTACTTTCCTACCTCCTTGCCTTTCGTTCCTTCTGCCTAGAGTACACTCTCTGGTCTTCCTCCGCCCGTGTCAGGATTTTTTCCTACCATTTAGAGCCCACACTCACCTGTGGGACGTCATCCCTACCTTGTCTGTCATCATTTCTTCCTCTGGTCCCCTGTACCCTCCATCCCTGCTACTCATGGCATCTATCTCTTGACACTTTGTTGTTGTTTAATCTCGACTGTTAGATGGAGCATAGGGAGCTCGCCGAAGCCAAGCTCTTCACCTTGGTTCCTGCTGAAATTCCCTTAAGAACCTCACCCAGCACCTTTCAATGCTAGAAATTTGTGCTTATTTAGAGGCAGGTGAATGTGGCTGGTATGGTCCCAACTTTGTTTTCTTGATCATACCTAGAAGTGAAAGGTTGTGGAAATGCTTTGGATCTCAGAAAGAATTTTACATAGAAAGCTCTGTCATCCTTAAGGGGAAAACAGTGGGTGGGGCCATAAAGGTGAGTCAAAGCAGAAGTAGAAATCACCTGAGGGACGGTGAGACACACCGCACGTGTCAGCTCTACCATTAAGTCAGTGTGAGCCTTGAGTCGCTGGCCAGAGCTAAGGGGGTTTGTCTGCACTGACAAAATGATGAAAGCGTAATGGAATTAAGATATAGGAGTGAAGTAAATATGTACCTACACTTCTGTCTAGAAGACCAGGGTGAGAAAGTCCTCCTTGGCCTTATATTTCTTCTCACAGCAAAGAGCCGAGTTGCTGTCTGCTCAGGTCCCATTCAACACTGGAAGTGTGTGGCAGCCTTCCCTGGCCATGTCACCCCAGCAGCAGGGCAGGCTGGCTCCAGAGGGAACTGTGGGCAGCGGTTAGCCTGGAGACTGAAGGTTCTAGTGTCTGCCAACAAGACCCCTCTCTCCAAGGAATCACTGTGCTTTCTCTGGAAACTTCCCTTTGTACATGAGGAAAAGTTGAAATAAGAGCTTTAGTGGGACTATTGAAATGTCAGATTTTTTAAAGCACATATTTGATAATAATTTAAATAGGCAACATGTTTTGATCACTTTTCTAATGCGGTTTAAACAAATGCCAGAGTTGATATTTGGGGTGAGTGACCTGAAATCACCCAGTCTGGAGGTGGTAGAGCTGAGATGCCAAAGCAGACAGGTTGATGCCAGAGTCCACAGGATTAACACAATATCCTACCCCCACCTTTCCACTGTTTACAGTCGCTGAGGAAGACACTGGTCCTCTCCTCCAGGAACTTCCAATCTATCTTTGGGAGATGACTAAGATAGCAGGCAGAATGATTAGTGCCTGGTAGTACCTTGGGGATAACCAATGTGCTCCAAAGATTCCTGTTGAATGATTACCTTTAACAAAAAGGATGGGAGCTAGGATAGCTGCCTGCTGTGTATTTCTCAGGTGTTTTGTGACAAAGTGGGGAGCTGGACTCCCTGATCTGCATACCTGGATTCAGATGCCCATCACTTCACTTAGTATGTTTGTGGCTGAGTTGGTTAAGCTGTCCTCAAATGTAAAATGAGTATAAAAGAATCTAGCTCTTATTCATGAGTTATCTGTTCCTGCCTAACGAAACACCACAGAATTTAATTTCTAAAACCATTCATTCATGGATTCTGCAGGTCAGGAATTCAGACAGGGCCCAATGATGATGGCTTTTCTTTTTTCTGTAATGACTAGGGTTTCGGTGGGAAGTCTCAGAAGGTTGATGAGAATGGGAAGATCGATTTTCCAGGTGGCCTGGTCACCTGCTTGGCAGATCAGTCCCTTTCCATATGGACCTTGTCGTAGGGCTGCTTGAGTGTCCTCTTGACATGGCGCTGGCTTCTGCATGCCTTGGACGATTTCACCTCAGGATTCACGGGGCCCCTTGGGTAATGTTCTGTTGGTTCCATGAATCAGCTCTGATGCAGTGGAAGGGACCTACACAAGGCTGTATGCTAGGAGGGGAAGATCTGGAGGGGGCATGCAGCAGGCTGGCCACCACAGCTAAAGGGCATTTTGTAGGAGGAACCTTTAGCACACTGCCGGATGCCAGCAAACCCTCAATAAATTATAACTGTTGTTATTCTCTAATTCATTGTAATACATGGAGTTTTCTTTTTATCTGCTGCTTAAATTGCTGCTAGTCAAAGAAAGGTGAGAGCCCATGTCTAGTGGGCATTCTTCAGGGCTGCACTTGGTGACACAGCCAGAGCAAGGTGCTCATTTCCTGCTTCTTATTGCCTCCAGTTTTTCTAAGGGCTGCTTGGCGAGCCTCCATAGAGTCCTGCCTCCAGCTCATTAGCCTGGGCCCGTTCCTGTCATTCTATATTTATCACAGGAGAACAGAGATTAAAGAATGGCATGAAGTGTGCCTGAGTGTCTCTTTAAATTAATTTAAAAGCTTTGCCCGTGTTGCTCCTCTTCTTGGAAACTAGTGTGCAAAACCATTACGTTTAGCCTTGAGGCTTGGGCAGTATATTAGGGAAATGTGTATTTATGAGCATTTGTTATGGAGAGGATGATTGTATAATTACTCCTCTCTCCTGACACACTGGGCTCGGGTTTCCAGGAGTTGGAGGGCCTAATCCTAGAAATACAACTGAGTTCTCATTTCACCAGCAAACTTCTGCTGTCTTTGCCAGGCATAATGCCAAATACTGAGGGTTTAGACAAATGTGACTTGCGCCTCCTAAGAAAATCAGGAAACAGGAGAGACGAATATATAAGCACCAAAGTTGGCTGGTGGAGAGGCTTCTCCCTGAAGCCTTCCCAGGGATCATGTACATACCTAAGTCACTACCCCTGAGGCATTGGGCTGTAGATTTTTATTGCAGATCTGCTTCTTCTGTTAGAACTCCTAAAGAGTTTGTAAACATATACAAACTTGGACTCATCTATCACAGAGTCTTTATGTTTTGGTGTGGAGTGGGGTTCACACAATGGCATTTCATCAGCACACCCTGGATGTGCAGGATGTGATAAATTCTCAATAAATGGTAATTGAATAAATGGGTGAGCAAGCTAGATTAAAAACAACTCAATGTGTGTTCACCTCTACGGTAGAGAAAGTAATTGCTCACCATTTAACGAGTTCTTAGTGTTATGGGTCAAGCATTTTGTCGAACTTTTACAGATATTATCTTATGGCCATTGTTCCAGTGAGTTTGGAATTATTACTGCCTTCATTATAAAGATGAGGAAGGAAATCAAAGCATACAAATGTTAAATCACTTGCCCAAGGTTACACCATTTACCAGGGGAAATATCTGGTGCTCAAACCCAGTCACTCTGTTTCCAGAGACCTAGGATTCCGACTTCGTGGTTCTTAAACTAGCCGGTACCAGGAGGGCATCTTAAAAATAGGTTACTGTCCAACTCTTCTTTTCCCCCAGTACAGTCTAGCAGTGTGCATTCCTACCAAGCACCCAACTGAAACTGTTGCTGGGGTCCAGATACCGCTTTGAGAACCCACTACTCTGCCATACTTAAACACAAGATTATGAGATTATAGCCTGATTCTGTCTCCTATCTATTAGGTAGAGGAAGAAGGGCTTTTAGACTTAAGGGGCATTTTAAAGCACACCTGGCCAGCTTAACTTTTTCTTGGTCTTGTACTTTTTCCTTCTTGCCCTGACTTTCTATTTGGGAAGCTGGCAGCTTTAATATGAGAAGATACTTTCCCTTTACCTGCACTGATTGAAAATACCCTTGGTTTTTATAGTCTTTCAAGCTGCTCCAGAAACATACGATATCTGATAGGAAAAGTCGTGCGGACTTGCTCCCATCTTCAGGAACTCAATATAATAAATCTGTTTAGACATGCCCAGCTGATACAGTGGACCATTTTTGCACTACTAAAGAAAATTCAGTTTGATTCTAGAGACAGCAAGGCTAAGTAAAACTTTTCCTCAGGGATTTGGAAAACCAGGTGAGCAATTTCAAGGAGTTAACTGTTTTAAAAATTATTACAAAATATTTAAGACAAAAATTTTAGAGAATAGCACAAGTGTCTGTTCACCCACTCTCCAACTAAGGCATAAAATATTATCTCTATAAATGAAATCCCCTGTAATTCCTGTCCTAAGAGCGCTTCCCCTACAGAGATGTCAGACATGCTGCAATTGTAATACGTTGAGGGAATTCTTCCTTGTTGGCGGGATGCTACTCTTTGTGTGAGGGGCTATTCAGTTTGTGGAAGATTTACAGTTTTAAAAATCAAAAAACACACATTTGTATGCGAAATTCAGCAGTTGGGCTATTGATAAGTAGTCCTAAGAATTCAAGTTAGAAATGAGACTTGGATTAATATGTACATTTAACAGAAAAGCCCTTGTATTTCCTCAGCCATGCAAATATTTTATTACTTAAGGAAATTGACATAGCATTGTACACTATTGTTTGTCTAACTATTAAAAAACTAACAATGACTTGGCAGAAGCCCCTGATAGTTAACATAAGCTATAGCCTTAAGTCCATAGATGTGTATGTGTGTGTTTTCTATTTGATGGAAGGCAGAAATATTTAGAGACTTCGTTCTTGATGCTCAGACTCTAGTAGTTAGGATTGGTACTCTTGACTCATCATCTTAGCACAGTAGAACATTTTGTGATGAATGTTGGGTGGCCTATTTAATATGCATTATTTAAAGGCAGACTGTAATGAATGGGCTCATTTTTTGATGCAGTACCTCAGATTTCATGAAAGCTCTCTGGGTGGTTTTTTGGAGGGGAAAAAATTATATTTGTTGATCAGCAGAGTGAAAATTAGCTGAGTTCAGTTATGCATGTCGGGCATATCTGCCAAAAACTGTGAACTAGCTGGGACAGTAATTGCAAAAAATGATTTTAAGCCACATGGTTCTTTCTCAGCCAACTGATGGCGTTCAGTGCTCCAAGAGTTTGAGGCATTGCTGTTTCTGTGGTTGGCACACATTTTCTTAATGATTTACACTGTCATTTGACTCTAATAAAATCTGGTGGAGTTTGTGGCATTATTGTCCTGGCAGCTTGGAAATTATCCTTTTAAGACATCCCATTTAGCTGTTTTAATTGAAAATGCAACATGGTGGAAATCTGCAACCATGTGGCACATTCAAATGCAAGCAGCAGGCCTTCTGAGAAAGGATAGACCCTAGTTAGGCAGTAAATGATGTATTGGAGATATGGCTTTGGTTTACTAATTTGTGCTGCTCCCTAGTGCTGTGACCTCTGGAAGGATCTTTTACTTCTCTCAACCTTAGTTTGTCTAAAGCACAAATAAGCAAACAACAATAAAAAAATGATATCTGGTCTGGCTACTTTCTTAACAACATTCTTACTTGAACTTCTTCTAGTTCTGCATGGCAAGGTGCACTGAATATTGAATCTAGGAAGAGTACACACCATTAATTGATCCATGTCTTGATCCCCAGCCATGAACTAACCCTTGAGCTCGCCATTGCCATATATCATTCTTTCATCACGTTATATCAAACTCAATATATCCCTGATGTTGGAGATCCACAAGACCACCCATAAGTTTGGTGAATCAGTAAGAACACTCATATGACTCATCATGTAGTCATACTCATGGCTATGATTTATTTCAGCAAAAGGATACAAAGCACAGCAGCAAAAAGAAAAGCACATGAGATGAAGTCCAGAAGAAACCAAACTCAAGCTTCCAAGAGAGTTGTCTCAGTTAAATCACACAGAAAGTGCTTAATTCCTCCAGCACTGGATTGTGACACGTGAGAAATGCTGTCTACCAAGAAAGCTCACTAGAGACTCAGTAGCCAGGGTTATTATATAGGGTTGAAGACATGGGCCGCATTTGCCTTCCATTTTTCAAAATTCCAAACTCCCAGAAGGAAAGCAATTGTTCAGCAGAAACCATATTGTTGGTATAAACAGTTTACGTACAGTGAATGGTGGGAGCCCTCCCCAAATCCAAGTTCCTAGATTACCAACCAAAGACCAACCTTATAAGCAGACTTTTTAGTGGATAGCAGTCTCGGACCTGCTCTGTTAACTCTTTTCTGCACTTTTTCCCAAACTGAAGAAGTGATTTAAACCCTACCCTGAATTTTTCCATTTGCACTGTTCCTTCTCTTAATGAGTGGAAATCTGGACATCATCCTTGACTCTACCTTAAAGCTAATGCATCAAGTGAAAGCCATCCTACCTTTTGAGTCAATTGCCAGTTCTCCTCCACCAGAGTCTAAACCCACTGCCTGTCTGTCAACTAGACTATTTCTACTTTTGAACTCTCCCAATCACTTCTGTATGCAGTAGTCAGAATTGTCATTAAAAGTTCAAACTGACCAATGGAAATACCTCACCCTTTAGTTACTTCCCGTTACTTAATACTTCTGAATGACTTCCATTATTTTGATACTAAATACTCAAATCCAGACATTTGTCTTTAAGGCTTCCCATGGTTTTGCTCCTGGTCACTTCTTTAAATACATCTTTAATACTTTCTGTCTTACTCTGCTTTCAGCCCACTGCTTTATTTTATTCCAAGAGCATACCAAGTTCCTTCCCTCTACAGATCCTTTTGTCTAAGACTTATTTATTTATTTGAAAGGCAGAGTGACACAGAAGGAGGGAGACACACACACACACATATACATATGAGAGAGAGACAGAGAGAGAAAAAGATGGATCTTCCATCTGCTGGTTCACTCTCCAAATAACCACAATGACTGAGGCTGGCCCAGGCCAAAGCCAGGGGCCTGGAACTCCATCTGGATCTACCACATAGGTATCAGGGGCTTAAGCATTTAGGTCATGTGCTGCTGCTTTCTCAAGCACATTAGCAAGGAGCTGCATCAGAAGCAGAGCAGCTGAGACTTGAACCAGTGTGCCATTATGGGATGCCAGTATCACAGGCAGTTGCTTAACCTGCTGAGCCACAATACCAGCCCCAAGACACATTTTTTATTTATGTACGCATTCATGGGTTCATTTATATTTAGTACTTTTTTCCCCCAACACCTACAGGATTCCTGTCACCAAGGAAAAAATATTAAATGAAATGTCCATGTTGTCTTTTTTAATGCAACTTAAGGGGAACATTTTATAGGTAGGGATTTTGGGTAGTTTTAGTCAGTTTGCTCAGTCGGTTGGTTGATGCTGTCCAATGAGGATACCATGGCAGAATCTTAATGGCTACTTGCTGATTAACTTACAATGTTTATGGTAATTGTGATTTCATTGTCTCATTTAATGGTTATGATGGAAGTTGACATAATCAGCAATATTAAGTAAAATTGTGTATAACTAGTCAAAGTGCTTCCAGAAGAAACTAATAATTAATGTTGCACTAGGAAGAAATAATTTTGATAACATCCATTCCTGCCAGTGCAAATTATTATAAACTTTTATTAATTTCCTTGAACAAGGTTTAACTTATTACATACTGTTAATTTATCTTCTCAGCTTTCGTTTCGAAGAGTGAAAAATATGTGGGTAGTCTGGCCCCTTGGCCCCCACTTTACCATGATGAATGAGTCTGTTAACTGAAACAGAGCTGTTTCTATCAAGATTTTAACCAAGATTTTGCTTTAATTAGTAACTCATTTTCTGTTGGAGAGCAGATAAGACTAGCCTTTGAACTCACTTAATCTGTGGTCCTATTCTTAGACATGTTGATTCAAGTTCTTTTATCAAACAGCTTCTTTGAATTCCTCATTTCTCAGTTTACATTTCACCCAGTTTGGGGATTAGTTTCTGATTGTAACCTATCTCTCCTCCAATAAGCAGATTTAATAAGTACTCAATAGATATCTATTAATATAAAGGGGGAGAAAGTCTTATTCAGTTTCATCATTTTCCTTAAAATCACAAAACTGATTTTGGCTATTTCTAAAAGATGATGATGCCTTCAAATGTCCTGTGTTGAGAATCCAAACTCTAAAAATTTTCTAAGACAGAGGCATCTGGAGAGCTTCTTTCCTTAATTTTGGTTGTCAGTGAACAAGCCAAGAAATTAATCAAGTAAAAGAAAGAATTCTTAGGAATCTTTTGATGAGGAGAATCAGAAAGAAGAAAATGCCTGTATTTCCTGTAGAGGAGAAAATAAGAACTATTTCTTTTCTCTTTTTTTTAAGAATTTTTTTTTATTATTTCTTTGAAGGCAGAGTTACAGGGAGAGAGGGAAATACAGAGAGAGAGAGAGAGAGAGAGAGAAAGATAAAGGGGGGGGGGGGGAGAGAGATCTGCTGATTCACTCCCCAAATGGCCACAACAGCGAGGGCTGGGCAGACAGGAGCTAGGAGCTTCATTTGGGTCTCTCAAATGGGTGCAGAGGCCCAATGACTTGGGCTATCCTCTGCTGCTTTTCCAGATGTATTAGTAGGGAGCTGGACCAGAAGTGGAGTGGCCAGGACTCAAACTGGTGCCCAGATGGGAATCCTAGTGTTGCAGGTGGAAGCTTAATCCATTACACTGCAACAGTTGCCCCAACCATGTCTAAAGAATATGTGCACAGCAATGTGATTTTTCTAGTACCTGCAATTTAAGGGAGTCATTGGTAGGCTGCTTCAGAGTAGGGAGGGGATTCTAGAGTAATGCTGGATAGTCCAGTAGGCAAAGGGTACAAGCTGAAAGAGTATCGCACAACAGATGCCAAATTATAGTGAGACAAATAGAATGAAACTACCTTCCCAGGAACAGAAATTGATTATTTAATTGCATAGGTCAGATTTAAAACTGAGCTCAAAATGCAAAAGTGCTGTTTTCTGCTGGTCGATGATAGAGCCAGTCAGAAATGTATTTACTGATTATTCTTTCCTGACTAAAAAGATAAGTCCCTGGTGAGAAGCTTAATTTCTTCCTTTATGCTGAGAAAAAAATCAGTTTGTCTGGGTGGTGTCCATTCAAATATTTGGTACCAGATTTATGGAATAATCTTAAAAGGTTACTTGGAAGAAATGTAGCTTTTGTTTTCTTTCTTTTTCCTTTTAGTTTCCTGGTGTGTTGAATTTGACCCTTGTAAAAAGTCTCCGTATGGAAGTGCTGACCCAGACATACTAAATTAACATGTCTGAAGCAGAGCAAAGAAAATTATGCCCGGGTTGCATGGAACTGTGTTCTCCTAATGATCTCCTTGCATGGTTTCCTGAAACCTAGTTAAATTAGTGCCTTAAAAACTTGATGTTTGGGTTTGTTACCTAGTGATAGAGAAATTATTCTCATCTGTCAGTGAACTGAAAGACCTTCAGCAGGACTCTGAGCAGCAGTAAGTTAAACATAGAAGGTCGACATAAAAGATTTTTTTAGCTCATCATGTTCAGCTGAATTGTTTTATATACCCATTCTCATTTTCCTTCCAGGCCTATGCTGTATATTCCAGGCCTTTTTGTGCCACAACCATGAATGTTACACAAGCACACAGAAACAAATTCTGTGTATGTTTTTGCAATAGTATTTACTTTGAATCCGGTGGTCTTTAAGAAGAAGAAACAGGGGGAAAAAAAAACCTACTGACCACCAAATTAGAATGGGCATGAAATGTAACTCAGT
The DNA here is from genome assembly GCF_964237555.1 of Oryctolagus cuniculus. Classification (NCBI taxonomy): domain Eukaryota; kingdom Metazoa; phylum Chordata; class Mammalia; order Lagomorpha; family Leporidae; genus Oryctolagus; species Oryctolagus cuniculus. The sequence goes on along the minus strand of NC_091432.1, from coordinate 154,276,987 downwards.
TCAAGTACTCAGATAATAACCACTTTGTATGTTTTTAGTAGCCAGAAATATACGGTTTTCAGATGGCGCTTTCTGTTATGCGTATTCCACTCAAAAACATGCACTTGTACTCTTATCAAAAACTTGTTATTCCAGGTTGGGAGTCACATCCAATCCCTATTTTACATGCTTGTACTTCAAACATTATAGAACCTTTTTAGAAAATTTAAAACAAAAGTTTAAATTTTTTTTTCTTTTTTTTTAACTTTTATTTAATGAATATAAATTTCCAAAGTACGGCTTATGGATTACAATGGCTTCCCCCCCATAACGTCCCTCCCACCCGCAACCCTCCCGTTTCCCACTCCCTCTCCCCTTCCATTCACATGAGGATTCATTTTCGATTCTCTTTATATACAGAAGATCAGTTTAGCATACATTAAGTAAAGATTTCAACAGTTTGCTCCCACACAGAAACATAAAGTGAAAAATAATAGATGATTTTTTAAATGATGAATTTTTAAGAAAGAGGGGGTAGTATAATGAATACCATGTCCCCTTTACTGACTTTAATAATTAGCATCATGATGCCAATGTTCTTTCATTTATTGCTCTCTCTGTTCTGATTATCTTAAAGTAAATAACCTACTGAATGTTCTGATATGTATTTCTGTTAGATAAGAACCATTTTTTCATAATAAAACTATGTCATTATCACATGTAAAAAATTAGTAATATTGTTTATATCATCAAACATCCAGTCAGTTTTCTCCTGCTATTTGCTTTGTAATTCATTTGAGTCAGACTGCAGTTAAGGCCCATACATTGTGATTGATATGGGAGGGGTCTTTAAAATTTCATGGAAGAATGTCTATAGTGAAAAAATTATGCATGGGTTTCAAAATATTTTGCATCAAAATAAACTTTTAATTTCATTTTCTATGTGCTTTTTGAAGTACACTGGTAATAATTAAATCTTTTTTCTGTAGATTTCTCTACATTTTTCCTTTCAAAACTTTTGGTTGAAAAATCTAGGTTATTTCAAGGTTTGTAATCTGAATTTTGTGGGCTGCATTCTCATGGGGTCGTTTTGCAAATTCTATTCCCAATATTAGCATTAATTTGATAGGTTGTAAGAAGTAAAGTCTCAAATTGAAGTTTTATCTTTGAAAGAGTGAGGAGAGGCTGTACCTCCTTGGTGGTATGTCCTTCCATCTGGCAATACATGTCTGCTTGCCTCTCTGCCTATATCCTGCAAATACAGAGAGAGAGAAAGAAAATAAATAATGACAATCATTATTTTAAAATATTTTTTGGGTGACAAAGAGAGAGACTCAGAGGCAGAAACTGGAACAGAGACATTTTATCTGCTTGATCTCTACTCAACTGCATTCATTGACATTGCTGGGCCAGGGCTGAAGCTGGGAGCTGGAATGGAAATTCCCACGTGGTTGGCAGGGTCTGCATTATCAGAATGCTGGTGTTAGGAGCTGTGGCTGGGAGTCAACAAATTTTGAAATTCCTGTATAATTTTTTCATTATTTCCATTTTCATGAACTTTTTTGAAGTCCCCTTGTGGTTACTATTGCAGACCTGGAATCAACCATTTCTTCAAAGACCTCTTGCCTTTTTTTAAAAAAAAAATTATATTTAAAGACCATAATATGTGCACTGAGATTCTCATTGGTATTGGGCTAGTTTAGGATTTCTCAGTGAACAGAGCAGGGCTGTTTATTTTTATATATAAAATATACCTAAGTTTATACAGATATGTCCAATTTAAAATCAGTTCTACAGAATTCTTTAAATTTACCATCATAAATATTATGTCTGTTTTCTTTTCCTAAGCTGAAAATCTTTACAGTAACACCAGCATAATTACTCTTTGATTTTAAATACTTTAAAGACTTATTTATTTATTTGAAAGTGAGAGTTGTGGGGGTGGGTGTCAGGGACAGAGAGAGAGAGAGAGAGATCTTCCATCATTGGTTCACTACTCAAATACCTGCAATGGCCAAAGATGGACCAATCTGAAGCCAGGAGCCAGGAGCTTTCTCCCATTCTCCCATGTGGGTAGCTGTGTTCCAAGCACTTGAACCCTCTTCCACTGCTTTCCCAGGCACATTGGCAGGGAGCATGATCAGAAGTGGAGCAGCTGGGACATGAACCAGCACCCATATGGATGCTGGTGTTGCAGGTGGCAGCTTTACCCACTATGCGACAGTGCTGGCCCTAGTCTTTGAATTTTGTCACACACTACTGTTGTCTATGCAGCACTATGTCACTATAACAATATTTCCATATGCCATGTGATCACTGAAACTCAATCTTATATAGTTTGATACAATTCTTTTCTTCCTTTTGACCTATGTGACATGGTTAGATTATCTGTTGAAATTACAGAATTTTCTCAAAAAAGAATCATCCTCAATATCTTTGTGTTACATAGTAAATGATTTTAAGTGTATCTTCATAGTTTTATTTTTTGTCAATTTGTGTAGTGTATGCTCTCTGTGTGGTCATTGGAAGGTTAGAAAATACCACAAAGATGTGCATTGCCCTAGCTTGTCTGGGCAGTTGATGAAGGATAACAAAGCCATCTGGTCTGGCAGCCTGATGCCCTGGAAATAAATACTCTATTTTGAAGGGTGGAGTTAACTCCACCAGGTCTGTGCACAATAATGTGTAATTATTTTCCCTCATGTGCCTACTTCAGAAAATAATGTGTTAAATTTGCCATTCTTCATTAGCTTGAAACACAAGGCAAAGCAAGACTGGAAATATTTCTAATTGTAGAATTTTTTCCAAGAAAATGAAAGATTAAAAATCTCTAGTGATCAAACCTGATTCAATCTGGACAAGCGAAAAGGAATGTGCAGTGAACAAATCATTTAAACTAGTTGTACACACTAATGAGCATTGATGTCTTTCTATCCTCCCAGGACTTAGGAATGAGGAGTTACTACAGGCTGCTCAATAAAGGCATTAATTTAATGTATAGCAGAAGGAAAATGAAGGAAAGGAACCAGAAATTACATTTCCACTGGAAAAAAAGTAAATTGGTAATGATTTTAATCATTCAGCAACACTTACTTAGTTCCTTGTGTACCGGGTATAATTCAACCTGCTGAGGATGAAGACTTCAAAAACTCCTCTTCAGCAGTTCATAGTTGATGTAGGAAACAGCTAACTGTATGCTGAGTCTAGCAATGCAATATAAGCACACACAAAGCCCATTAAGACCTTTGCAAGTATATCTAAGCAGTTTGATGTTAGGATTGTTGGTTGGACTACATAGGCCTCAAACTTCTGACATGAGAACATATGAAATATGTTGCAATTTAGTGATGAGACAGGAGATTTCTTTGCAGGCAAATAAATGATTTCCATGTCACTATTATGAATCTTATTCCACATGCAATAATACTTCTGAGGATTCTGAATACAAATGTCCAAAGTCAAGTTGTTTTAAAAATATTGATTTAAGCAAACTGAAAATGGGTACTTTACTGTAGGGCTTCTCAGAGATATTATTATCCTAATATGCTTTGAGAATTGATGAGAGCAATATTGAGTCAAACCGCAATAAGCTTGGCCTGAACCTGTCTTCATATTTTAAAGGATAAAGTTTGGCCCAAAGTCACCTCCCTACATAGTGAACTATAACCCAGCTTGTTGTATAAACCAATTATAACCTAACCTAGAGCATATCTTTGTAACCAACCAACTGAGTCTCAACCAACAACATAGTAAAGTTTCAGCCAGAATCAGGCTGCTGACTGATCATACCATGTCCATGAAAAACAGAAGCCTACTGCAGCCAATCAGGTTATGTCACTTCCTTTTCTCTGGCTATAAATACAGCCTGTACATGTGGTGGGGTGGGGCATTCTGAACCAGCTTTGGTCTGGAATGCTGCCACATTCTAGGATCTCTCTCCCTCTCTTTCTTTCTCTCTTTCCCTACTGAACTTTGTAAATTTAACTATTCTCAGTTTTTCTTTAAACAATAAGTAGCATTGTTTCTAACCTATTTGTACAGAGAATATATTTCTACAAAACATTATTTCAATTGATAGTGAGTTATAAGTGATTTAAAAACATCAAACCAGGGGAAGAGAAAATGAATTTATTGGAGTCCATAGCTGACTGGCATGTCTCTCTTGATCCAAGGAGTAATGCAGGTCTCCAGGGACCTGATTCTTTCTGCCATACATGTACTCTGATCTCTGCAATTGTTGGATCCATTCTCAAACGAACTGTGTTCACGGTTCTAAGAAAGCTACTGTCAGAGGTTCCTAGCCTGAGTCTAATGGAAAAATTGAGAGCATCTGCCTTGGTATGTAGTGAAAATTCTAGGGGGTACATGTTCTTTTCCATCTCTCCTCATCTCTTTCTTTATTGTGATCTTGTTTTCTGACCATTGAGCCTTGGCTGCCTTGTCATGATGCCTCTGGGACATGCGACGTAAAGAGTGTATAGTGTGTGAGAGGTAGCAAGAGTCTAGAGTGCAATGGGTGGCCTTGGAAAGGAAGACAACCCACCCCAACAGGAATCTTGGGACCTAAGTAGGCACCCTTGTCACATGTGTCCCATAGTCCAAGTGATGGCAGATGTTGGTGGAAAGCCCTCACCAGACAGCTCTCCAGAAGAGACAGCTGGTGTGCAGTCTGGGCAAGGCCAAGCTTGGAGTTGGGTGGTCTGCAGGCAGCAGCTTGGCTTCCAGTTGACTCCTGGGGCTGTGGACACAGCCGCCTGTGTCTGCATCATCTTGTGGTCTATTGTGGCAGGAGCTCTGTGCTCTGTACCCTTTGAGGCCTCACTTTTACATAATATTTTAAAAATTAAGTCTGTCATGATTTTCTCCACAGGTTTATTTTGATAAATTTGAAACCTGCAAATAATTTGAAAGAATAATATGATGAATAGATTTGTTTGATTTACCTGGACTTGCTAAAAGTTAATATTTTCTCTTTCAATGTGCACACATACACATAGCACACATTTTGTTTTTCTGAACTCCAAAAGTAAGTTGCAAACATTGTGAAAATGTACCCCTAAATATATCAAGATGCATCTCCTAAGAATTATATTCTCTTGTATAGCCTACATTTTCATAACTATGATAATTAATGGTAATTTTCAAACTTATTTTTCATACTTAAATTTCCCTAATTGTCAATTTTTTATAGTTCCAGCACTCTAAATCATGTGTTGTCATTTCCATTCAGTCTTTCTAGCTTCTTTATCTGGAAAAGCCCGCCTGCCTTATGGTGCTGGATGAGTAGGGAGTGGACTTTGATGTTGATGATTTTGTTGAGACCAAACTTGTGGTTTGTAGAGTAAATCTCACCTTAGATGTTTAAAGATTAGATGAGGAGTTAAAACATTTTTGAAGCAAAAATTACTCAGGTAGGGTTAAGCCTTTTTCAGTGTTTCATGTGTAAGTTCAGCTTTTGGTTATGTTAAGTTTGTTCAGTTGGTTGGTTAAGGTGATATATTCTAGATTTCTGTATTGTAAAGGTACAGTTTGTCTTTATAATTAATAAGAGATCTGAGGGATGATAGTTAGAAACATATGAATACCCTATTTCCTAGCAATGTTTCCCCAAGATTTTAGCATCTGTTGATGATCCCTTCCTAAGTTAATCGTGACATCAGTGGCTGCCTGATTTTCTAATTCTGTAATGCCTTCTTCACTGCCCTTCCTGTATAAACATCATTATGAACTCGTGAATTCTTCTCAACTGTAGTGACTCATTACTGACATTATTCTTTTTTGATTCTTAAATTATCTTAAAGTTGATGAGGAAGATACGTTTTAAATAGACTCATGTCATTTTGAGAAGTCCGTATCAGTTTTCTTTTTTTTAGCACTTCCTCCTTTAGGAGACAACAAATGTCCACTTTGTATTTTCTCTGGCTCAGATGT